>NW_006295564.1:836687-851764 GCF_000327345.1 Myotis davidii | reverse complement strand
GAGCTGAAGTGGAGGGGGTCTCCCATTCTTTTTTTTTTTTTTTTTTCAGAGAGGAAGTGAAAGGGAGAGAGAAATAGAAACATCAGTGATGAGCGAGAATCATTGATCAGCTGCCTCCTGCACGCTGAGCCCGTAACCCAGGCATGTGCCTTTGACTGGAATCGAACCTGGGACCCCTCAGTCCACAGGCCGGCTCTCTATCCACTGGGCCAAACCAGCTAGGGCTCTTCTTTCTGTTAATATAGTGTTTGAATTTATGTTGTCTTAAAATGCTTTTAATTATATAAGAGGGTTTCAGTGATAAAATATTTTTCATTATATTTCTATCTCCAGGTCCGTAGTTTCATCTAATAGGTGTGAGATCTGTTGTTAATATGGGAGCTGTCCTGGGCTTCCCTCTGTGCCTTTAGTTTTGCAGCCTTCCATCTCCTCCATTGTTTTTTAGACAGTGAATATGATGGAGTCTCTACCAAGAGCAGGTATCTGCTTTGCAGCAAAGAATATATGAAATGGTGAGCTCAAGGCCAGGGGCCAGGTTTAGCTCATCTGTACAATCTGCCTGTGTGGTTTTCCTTGTAGGTGTTCAATGGACGTTTGTTGAATTAAGCTCACATCCTGACTCATACTGTTCATGTGCGCCCAGCTTAAGCAAAGGCCTCTTTTTTTCCAAAAGGAAACACCCTTCTCTTGCATTATGTCATGATTCTTACTATCATGTACCTAGGAACATCTGTCATCTAGCAAGGACAAGCTTCGTTCAAGTCGTTTCTGTAATTCCCAGGACTCTGCTCCTGAAATGTTGGATAGAAATACAATAGAAATACGATGCAAGCCATATATCTAATTTTAAAATTGTTAGTAGCTACATTTTAAAAGCTAAAAAGAAACAGGTATGCCAATTTGAATAATTTATTTAACCTAATTTGTCATTTCAACAATAACACTTCAACTAATTTAAAACATTGTTATTTTACATTCTTTTATTCGTATTATCTTCAAAACTCATGTATATTTAAACAGCACGAGCCACATGTGGCTAGTGGCTACCTTATTGGACAGCATGGGTATAGAGTCTGAGCTTTTGTGTACTCGCCTTATAAATAATTAAATTCAAACAGGACAAGAGATCCACCTTACTGGCTACATCATTGGCAAAGGAGCAAATTTAGATAAGATAGAATGACTTGCTAAGGGACACATAATTTAGCTTCCTGTTTCTTTTTATTTATATATTTTTTAATATTTATTAATTTCAGAGAGGAAGGGAGAGGGAGAGATAGAAACATCAATGAGAGAGAGTCATTGATCGGCTTCTTCCTGCGCACCCCACACTGGGGATCGAGCCGCAACCCAGACATGTGCCCTTAGCTGGAATTGAACCCGGGACCCTTTGGTCCACAGGCTGACGCTCTATCCACTGAGCCAAACTGGCCAGGGCTTACTGTCGTTGTTTTTTAAAACTGTTCTAATAAGTTATTAGATTTTTCATCATTAGGTGAAGTCCATAATTCAAAAACCATCAAGTTTTTTTTGGAAATGCTTCTAAGCTATTATCAGTTATTTGGGGCATCATCAGCTCTCCGACCCTCCTTTTCATCTTCCTGCTACACTGGCTCCGTAGCGTCTAAATGATTGTCTATCTTTTCCCATTTCTCCCTTGAATGCCATATCTTCTCCAACACTGAGCCCACACTGTGTTCCCCGCAAACTTGAACTATTTACATTGTTTATCTTAACTTCATGTGGGAGCATTCCTGCTAGTGGAAATGGAATTCTATTTACTCATAAGGCTGACGGTGCATCGTCTGAGACGCTTCCGAGTACAGGAGTAGGAAATCATTCAGTTAAAGATGTAAAGCCAGACTTTTCAGTTCACATTCCTAAAACTCATAGGAAACAATGTGGTTGAACAGATAAGCAAATATCTCTTAAATAACTGCTTAGTTGCCAAAATGACCAAGTAGTGGGTAAAGCCATATTTGGTAGGTAGAAGAACAAGAAGGGGTTGACTGCCAAACCTTAGGCTCCTGGGAAGAAAATAGTGGGATAGGAACATATGGAGCATGTTTTTGAATTTTTTGGACAGGATTTCAAGTGTGATAAACATGGTGGTCAGCAGAAGAATCGCTGGTATGTGCACTGAGGAGGAGATTCTGCAGAGCCAGTGAGGAGGCATTTCAGACAAACTGAAAGCCTAGACTAGAGATTCCACTGCATTGTCCTTGCCCCTGTACCACATCTCTCCTGTAAAAAAGTTGATGTGGGCGTGGGCAAAACACAAAGCAATAATAAGGAAGCTAGAATCATAGCACCAGAGATCCAAAGAAAAGTAACTACATTGTAAGCGTCTTCATTTGGTCTATGTTGAATTGGTCTGTTTCCTTAACATCTTGTTCAATGTCTGACACTGAACTGGTTGAATGATTCGACTAACTGAACAGTGAATGGTAGGCACACATACTGAGTTCTAAGAGATGGCTTTGTGTTTTGTTTTTTACTTAAATCCATTCCAATTTCACCAGCTTGACCACACATAAAATATTTCCCCCAAAATTTTTACATATATTTTTATTGATTTTAGAGAGGGAGAGAGAGATAGAAACATCAATGATGAGAGAGATTCATTGATTGGCTGCCTCCTGCATGCCCCCTACTGGGGGTCGAACCCGCAGCCCAAGCATGTGCCCTTGACGGGAATCAACCCAGGACCCTTCAGTCCGTAGGCTGATGCTCTATCCACTGAGCCAAACCAGCCAGGACTAAGTGATGAGTTCAATAAAGGAGAAAGATGTTGCAGATTGACTGGATAGTATTGGGTGGGGAGCACCCAAAGATCCCCAGAAGCAAGAGGAAATGAATGGGAAGAAACAGGTTTTACAATCTGAAGAGCTCTCAGAGAAAAGCATAAATGGGGGAGCGTGAAAAGGGTTGAAAACAAAGAGCAGTTGGAATTACACTGTACTCACTGCCTATAGGGGTGCATCCTGGCCCTATGGGATGATGTCTGAGTGAAAACAGTGCTCCAGGGACCCACCAAAGAAACTACATGTCCAAAGCTGCTGTATCTGTATGCCCAGGAAGTTACTAGTCTGTGGCCCTAGCTGATTGGCCATTTTGTGTACACAAATCAAAGTATATTTGCAATGCCACCCCTTATCTTGAAGTTTGGGATCAGCTTCTTTGTGTTAATTTTTGAGTCAAAAGCCTAACCCTAATAGCAAAGATTTCATATTATTCAAATAGACAAAAAAAATTCTGTGTAAATGTTTAAAACAAGTTTGCAAATATTTAGGTCCACATAAGTGAGTGGACTCAGAGCTCTGTCTGTCTAATTGGGGTTTACTTTTTTAAAAAATGTTTTTTTTAATTGATATTAGAGAGGGAGAGGGAGAAACAGAAACATCCATTGGCTGCCTCTTGCACACCCCACACTGGGGATTGAGCCAGCAACCTGGGCATGTGCCCTGACCGGGAATCGAACCGGTGACCTCTTGGTGCATGGTACGATGCCCAACTAACTGAGCCAAAACTAACTGAACCACCCTGGCCAGGCAGGGTTTATTTTTAATATTCACCTGCCATTAATTCCATGAGTTGCCAAATGAGTAATATATGTGTCCCCATGGTACCTTTCTTGAAATATAAAATTATTTCAACTTAAGACTTTTTTTAAGCTAAACTTTAAGCAAGTTTCTTCAGAATCAGCTTACCCCTGGGTGAGATCATTCAGTTACAGATATTTACTAATGCTGGTTTAGTTTGGAAACTTGATTTAGTCTTAGGATCTCTTCAGTGCCAAACAATTACTTTTAATGTTATTTTGTAAAAATTATGATGTAATTATTTTTCAAGTGTACTTGGGTTAACAAAATGCAGCAGTGGGGCGTGCCTTTTAGCAGCTGAACAGACAGACCACTTTTTACATTCCTTAGAAATAAGATATGGTTCAGTATTTTAAATCATAGCAACAGTTGATAAGAAAAACAGCAAAAAAGGTAATCGTTTCCATATGGAAAGAAAAGGAAGAGCCAGTGAAGCTGTGAACTGTCATTTTTCCAAATAAAAATAAAATCACCACTGGTAGATTTGGCAGAAAGGGCAAATGTTCCTATTTCCCATTTTACATTTGTTAATACATCACATGTGATGTGTTTTATTGAAGTACACCACTCCCGGAAACTCAGTTGCCAACTTTCAATTGTGTTTTGTCCTGAGTGAAACCGACACCTCTGGATGTGCCAATTTCATCAAGCACAGTATTTCCTTGGTGATAATTTTCTCAACTTAGTGAAATTTTGGTGCAAGCTCTTACCCCTTTTACTGAAAAGCATATAACCATCTTCTAAATACCTATAATAAATTAAAAGCACTAGTTGGAATAAAATCAATTTCTGCCCTGGCATTCCAAAATCTAAAAGAAAAACCAACCCAATTTTCTGATAACCAAAAAGGTTAAGAAAAGCAAACAAATTAACCATTTACTCATTTACCTTAGTATTTAAGCATGATGTATATTTATTAACAAAATCCTGGCTTTATTATTAAATAGCGGCTTAAGGTAGAAAATCTTACCTGTTATAGAATAAAATATACAAGAGGTTCACTCTGTAATATTTAACAACAGCTCCCTCTTGTGGTTCAGAGCGTTCACTTCAAAGATAAATACATTTAAATACAGAACTGCAATTTCTTAACTTAAAATTGTGCTGTGAAAATTTAGCACACATTTAATGAATCCTTTTTGAAGTGAAGAAGGAAGAGTTAGGCATATAGGGACAAAACATAATATTCCCCTTTTTGGATAGTTCCAGAGTTCCAACATCTAGGCAAAGTGTTTCCAAAGTTCTTTATAGAAGCACCAATTTTTTGTCTTGCACATGAAAATACCAAGTAGATGTTTTCATTGAAAAGATGATATTCTCTATTTAAAAGGTTCTTCTATTCTGTGGGCATAGTATGCAGAAGAAATAAGCATTTGACTTGGCTGGCTTTCAGAGATCAGAATTTGAAAACATACAGTGAAAATAGTATTGAAAATATTTTAGTCCAAAAATGACATAAGGCATTTTCCCCCTTGAACCTTTTGTTCAAGATCAGAGATTGCGGTAACTGGCAACAACCTGTTCTAACAATGTGAAACTGTCCAAAAAGTCCTCTTCTTCAATTCCAAACTTTGTGTACTGATGAATGTAGGCTCTGGCAAAAGAAACAGAAAATGTAAAATGAAAAAATACCAGACAGATAAATAACTCTTAAAATCAAACAATAAATAGACCTTTCCCAGCTCATGAACATTTAAAGATGACAGACTATCTTTAAAGTCTTTCTTTTGCTTCAGTGTTGGCTCCAAAGATTAGCAAACTTTCAAAGTTTATGCAGGCTCCCTGCCTTTTTAGTGTCCAAGGGAGTGACGATAAACTTGGGAATACTAGTTAATCAAGTGGAGGCCTTGTCCAATCATTGGAGGAATTTTTCTTTGACAGCTGGTCACTGTGGCAGAGGTCAGGAAACCTGATAACACATTTCTTAATATGAAGTAGACATTCCTAAGTATCAAATAGAGTTGCACTTGCAATATTTCTGAGCAAGATAAGGATCTCTTCTATTACTTCAAGGGTCTTATTTTATTTATTTATTTTTAAATATATTTTTTATTTATGTTAGAGAGGAAGGGAGAGGGAGAGAGAAACATCAATGATGAAAAAGAATTATTGATCGGCTCCCTCCTGCATGCCCCCTACTGGGTATCAAGCCCGAATGAAACTCAGGCATGTGCCCTTGACAGGAATCGAACCCAGGACCCTTCAGTCTGCAGGCCAATGCTCTATCCACTGAGCCAAACCGGCTAGGGCTCAAGGATCTTATTTTAGAAAACTATCTGATTGTCCCTGTCTTATATAATGAAATTTCTGCTTTAATTTCATTTCAGGTAGAAATTAATTTAGTCAACAGCAATAATAAACAATGACTGAGCATTTATTAGTCAGGCACTGCACTAGATGTTTGTACATGATTATCTCATTTAATCCTCACCACAGGTCCTCTCAGTTTGGACCCATTATGCAGATAAGGAAATGGAGCCTGGAGTAACATGCCTAAAGTTTTATTTTTTATTTTTTATTTTTAAAATATATTTTATTGATTTTTCACAGAGAGGAAGGGAGAGAGATAGAGAGAGTTAGAAACATCGATGAGAGAGAAACATCGATCAGCTGCCTCCTGCACATTCCCCACCGAGGATGTGCCCGCAACCCAGGTACATGCCCTTGACCGGAATTGAACCCAAGACCTCCCAGTCCGCAGGCTGACGCTCTATCCACTGAGCCAAACCGGTTTTGGCACATGCCTAAAGTTTTACACCCACAAAGTGGTAGCCATGCTTACTCCATGTTGTGGATTGAACGTTTGTGTCCCCCAAGGTAATGGTATTAGGAAGTGAGGCCTTTGGGAGGTGATTAGGTCCTGAGGGTGGAGCCCTCAAGAATAGGACTAGTGCCCTCATAAAAGAGGCCCATGAAAGTGCCTTTACCTGTCCTGACACAGAGAAAAGACACCACCTGTGAACCAGAAAGTGCATTTTCACCAGACATCCAATCTGCCACCACCTTAACCCTGGACTTCCCAGCCTCTAGAATTGTGAGAAAGAAACAAATACTGAACTTTACAGGCTACCCATCCCATGCTATTTTTGTCAAAGAAGCCCAAACAGGCTAAGATGCTATAGATCAGTGGTTCTCAACCTGTGGGTCGCAACCCCTTTGGGGGTCGAACGACCCTTTCACAGGGGTCGTCTAAGACTATCAGAGAGCACATATATAATTACATATTGTTTTTGTGATTAATCACTATGCTTTAATTATGTTCAATTTGTAACAATGAAAATACATCCTGCATATCAGATTTTACATTACCATTCATACAGGAACAAAACTATAGTTATGAAGTAGCAACGAAAATAATTTTATGGTTGGGGGTCACCACAACATGAGGAACTGTATTAAAGGGTCTCGGCGTTAGGAAGGTTGAGAACCACTGCTATAGATCCTGCCTTGAGTTTTAAATTATATTATCTGCCTAAGATTAGGAAGGTTTGTAGATTGATCTTTAACTTACTTTGAAGCAAACATATTCCATGCTTTGCCCACAATCATATCAAGTGGTTTTACTAAGAACTGGCTGTTGCTGACCAATGCTGCAGACTTCTCGTATCTGTTAAAGGCTCGTTGGGTTTTCCACATATTGAAAGCATTATCAGGTTCTAACCAGGAAGTATAGAGGGCTGGATCTTTAAATCCCCCTAGAGTAAAACAACATAAGCCATTGTTCACATTGTAAATCATTTATTTTTAAAACAAATTAATAAAGGAATATTTCCTTATCCACTAACCAAATATCTTTTGTTTTGCCTTTTAAAACTAGCCTTATATTTAAAAAGTAAATTTAAAAAAACTAGCTTTACATTGCTTTTGATAAATGATTTGTACTCATCATAACAGAGAGAGAGAGAGAGAGAACTATTAATGTGAGAGATCCACATTGATCAGTTGCCTCCTTCACATGCCCCAACCAGGGATGGGGACCAAGCCTGCAACCGAGGTACGTGCCCTTGACCGGAATTGAACCCAGGATCCTTCGGTCTGCTGGCCAACACTCTATTCACTGAGTCAAACCAGTTGGGGTGAAATGTTCTCTTTTTAATTGCTACTAGTTATTTATCTAAGGGGTATTACAAGAACTAGATTGTTTGGTGTTCTTTATATCACAGCTAGAAGCAGCCAATTGGACACTGCTGAAACCATCAAATAAGGATAATATAAATCTAGAGACATGCCATAGAAACACAAAAATAACAAGAGATTCAACTTCCTGAAAATTTTGTAACAAAACGCTTGGCACAGAGACCACTAGCTGTCCCACAAGACTGTCCTCTCTCTTTAGTAACAAAACCCCCAAATTTTAACTGTGCTCATGGTGACCCTTGCAGCGAGGTGTGGCATGTGGTTCAGTCTGTCAAATGGATATAAACACCAGTGTGGTGTGCAACTCTAGGAGGAGGAGGTATGCCCTTCTTTGCTCCTTTCTATGTGAGTTGGTGGCCAAACTCTAACAGATGTCTTGGACTAAAAGGAAGAAGCCATAAGGTAAAAACAATAGAACCAGATTCAGGAAGAAAGAATTAAATTTTATCTTGTTTAAACCACCCCTATTTTGGTGTTCAGTCCACATACTGATAAAATGGTTTCGTTTTGCTATAAAAACACATAATTATTATTTTCCTTTCTCTAAGAATAAATTCAGGGATAAATTTATTTTTAAACCATGTGTACCATATGCATGTGCAAAAAGCACATCTTAATTTTCAACTTCACCCCCTGCTTACCCAGATCCGCACTGTGCACCTCTTTCCCACGAAGGATGACCAAGTTAGCAAGAGACGTGTTAAAGTGAAGGTTCTTGTTGACAGACATTTTACCAAGAGTAGGAGCTCCTGATAAAGGAGGCCGTACTTGCCAATCAATACCTACCAAAAGAAAAAAAAAAAGCAAGAGATTTTATGAATGGCTTTGAACAGGAAGAGAAAAGTGTGTTACAGAATTTATATACTTTACATAAATTTTTATTTGATAACTAAAAGTTTTTTTCTGCTGAGAGAGAGTGGTAGCCAGCCTCCAAGATGAACCCCAATGACTCTTGCCTCCTGAAATTCAGATCCTTGTGTGGCTCCTTCCCACATGGGGTAGGGCTGACCTTAATCACCAAAAGGGTGGTGCAGAAATGATGGCGTGTGACTCCAAAGCCAGGTCATAAAACACACTGTAACTTCCACCTGGCTCCATCTGGGATCACTCATTCCTCCTGCTGCTAGGACATGTGGCAACAGATATACTGCTGGTGGCAATATTAGCGGGGTCAGTCTTTATACAGAGCAGTCTGATGACAAATGAAGAGTTTTAAAACTGTATTCTTCAACCTTGTTAGTGATGGATACATATTTATTCATATATTTATATACACGAATATTTATATGTTCAAAGCTCTATTATAGACTTGTACACCTGAAACTTAGATAATTTTATTAACCAATGTCACCCCAATAAATTCAATTTTTTAAAAAAGCTCTATCTATACCTGTGGGGGAAAAAAATGTTAACATCCTAAAGTCCCTCATAGAAACATGACTAAGCAAACTGTGGTTTATTGACCTGAGCTCAGCACAGCACACCTTACATTATTACCCTTAGGGACACAGTGTTCCTTGCGATGTGAACAGGTTTTGCTAGAAAAACAGGTATATACTGTGACCCAAAAAATTCGGGAAGCATTACTTTAAGATGTGAACTATCCACTTAGCTCCAAACCTCAGGCCCTATCATCTAAAATCCCTAAGGAATTACAATTAGATGTAGAAGAAATCCACTTCCATAGTATTGAAACCTAAATTATTGTGATTTGTGGTAAAATAATCACTACAAAGATAATACTTAGTAGTGATTTCCAGTTAACCATGACAGATTGAATAAACAAGTTTACTGCCACCCTCTCCCCAAATCTCACTCACAAGACAATACAAGGATTTTTTTTTTTTTTAAGCTGGAAAGGAGTGGTTACTAATTTAGCAACCAGGGAAAGCTGAAACTCCTGCACCCAGTGGAGGTCCTGGAGGTGGGCCAGGCACTTCCAAAAGAGGAAGAAACAGGGGGATTAGTTAAAAATCTGGCTGAGAAGCACTGAGAGCCCCAGACCCTTCCCACGCCCTGCAGCAGAGGGAGTGCACCCCTCCATTTGGAAGGGCTAAGCCACTGAGGCTCTGGCCTGAGGGACACTATTGCTGGGCTACTGTTTCAGGCTCTGAAGATATAGCAGGAAACAAAATAGATTTTTTTAAAAACCTTTATGTTTTACTAAGATAAATCAAAAGGTCCACATTAAGGAATTTCAAAATGCTGAAGACAGAGAAAATTCTAAAAGATTCAAGAGAGAACTAAACAGGATTAGGAATCAGATCCACTTCTCAACAGTAGCACTGGACGCTAGAAGATGATAGAGTAATGCATTCAAAATACTGATTAAAAATGATTCCCAACCTCGAATCCTGTACCTAACCAAACTATCAATGTCATGAAAGGGCAGAATAATGATATCACATGGCTTAACTATGAGTATTTACATAGCAAAAGTAATTCAACCATTGATAACTGATCTAATCCAAAAGTTGTGTGTGTGTGTGTGTGTGTGTGTGTGTGTGTGTGTGTGTAGAGGCGTGTAAAAAGGTTCTATCCTCAATTTTTACATTAGGGAGGCAATTGATAATATCTAAACATGTAAATTAAACAAGTAACAGTATAAGCAAGATATTTAGAAATATGGAGGCAAATTGCAGAAGCAGCGGCTGCAAACATGGAAAGTAAGGCATCAGCGGGGCAGTGGGGGTGGTGTAGGACAGGGCACTGCTCTTTTCCTCATTATAAATTCATGCAGGCAATTACTTGGCTTTTAAAAAAAGGTTGAGTTATAATATACATATACTGCAATGTATGTAAACAAAATCGTAAATATTTTATGTTTATAATACAAATCTGTAAATATTAAAATGGATTTAAGTATACACTTAAATGAGTTTTAACTACTTGTGTTTTTTTTAATTTTGTTAATATATTTTTTTGTTGATTTCAGAGAGGAAGGGAGAGGGAGATAGAAACATCAATGATGAGAATCATCCATTGGCTGCCTCCTGCACGCCCCCTACTGGGGATTGAGCCTGCAACCTGGGCATGTAGCCTTGACCAGAATCCCAATGACCCTTCAGTCCACAGGCTGATGCTCTATCCACTGAGTTAAACTGGCTAGGGCTTAATTACTTGTTTTTAAAAACTCTGTTCATATATTACTTTAATAAAAATAAAATGTAAATAAAAATAAATTCACAGTTATCTGAAATTATTTTGGGAAAAGACACTGTGGGGTGATTAGGAAGCCCTCCCAGGATATCCTGGTGAGTCAGGCCCCTCCCTGGCCAGAAGAAGGGGCCATTATTTTTTAACTGGCCCAAGCCAGTTTATATTGAGAACTCCAGTATAGGCATTCTTCCCAGCTTGTGGGCTACATATTTTTAAAATACCCTTTACCTTCTTCCATTTTTGCATTCGAAATGAGCATCTGTCTCAAATGCTTGAGGAGGCCAGCCCAAGTAAACGTGCTGTATGCCAGGGAGTGCTCAGACATTTGGGGAATGTTACGAACACCCAGCATCTTGAATTCAGGATGGGGAACTAAATTCTCCATTAAGTCTCCTGTAAAGAAAAAAAAAAATCTTAACTAAAATTTAATTCTGCATTTTTCCAGTTGGTCTATACAC
Organism: Myotis davidii; assembly: GCF_000327345.1. Classification (NCBI taxonomy): domain Eukaryota; kingdom Metazoa; phylum Chordata; class Mammalia; order Chiroptera; family Vespertilionidae; genus Myotis; species Myotis davidii. Next base: position 840,408 of record NW_006295564.1, on the reverse strand, counting down.
AACCACAACTTGATGGTCTTTGAGTATTTTCTCCTCCAAGCCAGAATTGCTTAAATTTTAAAATGTAAATAAACTTTCAGAGACAGTCTATTAAAGACTATGTATTTGCTTCATTTTCGCACCAATTTTAGCATGAGTGAGAAATAACAATTTACCAAAAAAGAAACAAAGAGTTTAGGAACCAAGTAACTGTTTATATGAATGAAATATTTAGCTAACCGAGTAAGCCTAAGAGTTAATATGCTTTTATTGTCTTTCTGTATTCACTAAATATTCCTTTAGAAATTTTCCTATTTCTCTAATTTATTTTATCTAGTTAAATGATAATCAGAACTGTGAGAAGCAAGTTTATGTTGTTTACATGCCAGCCAGCCTGTGAGTTATATCAGCCTGAGTGGACTAAGACAGACTATTCTATGGACGTCCTGCCTTCTCAATCCATCAGTCTTCCTCTTTCTTTTTCTTATTTTTTTGTTTTGTTTTGTTTTTTTGTTAATCCTCACCTGATTCACCTGATGATATTTTTCCATTGATTTTTAGAGAGAGTGGAAGGGAGAGGGAGAGACAGAGAGAAAAAAAAATTGATGTGAGACAGACATATCAATTGGTTGCCTTTGCACACACCCCGACCAGGGCAAGGGGTTGAGCCTGCAACTGAAATACGTGTCCTTGACCAGAATCAAACCCAGGACCCTTCAGTCCAAGGGCTGAGGCTCTATCCACTGAGCCAAACCAACTAGGGCAGTGTTCCCTTTTCTTCACCTCCCTCCTTATTTAGCTCCTTGCCCTTCTGTCTCTTCATCAAATCTTTCTGATGAAAAAATTCAATCTTGGATCAGCCCCGTGCTTCCCATTCTCTGTGCCCTTCAGAGTATAGCTATAGAAAGTCACCCCAGATGGCAGACTGGGACCCCTCAGAATTCATTCACAATCCCCAATTGCTTTGTTGAGAAGGTGATGTCTCTTCAAACGCTTGAGCAGAACTATGTGGGTATCTGAGGTCTTTAGTAGACTTATGTTTTAAAAATTGAGCAATTGAGGAATTGAGGAAGAAACAAAATTGGAGGAAAGCAAAAGGACCTGTTAGGCAGTGTGTTTAGAATGTCCATGAAATGTGTACATAGAGATGTCAGGAAGGCTGCTCAATATAGGAATCTGGAGCTCAGGGAATTGGTCAGAGTTGGAGATAAACTGGCAGGTTGGAAAAGACAAGTGGTATTTAAAGCCATGGAACTAGGGAGAGGACCCAAGACTAGCATTTAGAGCCTGAAAAACAGAGGAAAAAGGGGAATAAAAGGAGTAGTCATGGAGACAGGAGAAAAATCAGTAGAGAGGCTGTCACCAAAGGCAAAGAGGAGGAATGCAGACAGATGACAGAGATGGCACCTACGGGTCTGAGCACACTGATAAGATGTGAGGACAGTGGGAGAAATCGGTGATTTGAACTGAAGAAGAGGTGGCAGGAGAGGAAGACGGGGAAAAAAATGATAAATCCATTCAGAACATGCTAAATTTGAATAAGCAGAAGGTAACTAAGAAAACTGAGATAGGGGAAAACTATTTGGGAAAGAGATTAGAGTGGGGCAAGGGAGGGGGGATATAGATTATAGTCATTTGCATCTAGATGATTTGAACTGATAAGGCACTATTTGCCAAATAAGCTGAAAAAAAAATGGTGGGTTTATCTTTATTTTTATTGATTTCAGAGAGGAAGAGAGAGATAGGAACGTCAATGATGAGAGAGAATCATCGATTGGCTGCCTCCTACAGGCCCCACCCTGAGGATTGAGCTCGCAACCCAGGCATGTGCGCTGACCGGGAATCATTTCTAACCGTGACCTCCTGGTTTATAGGTCGATACTCAACCACTGAGCCACTCCGGCCAAGGTGATGGGTCTTTCTGGAGTGATAAAAATGATGGTGGTACAACTTTGTGGATATGCTAAAAAAACACTGACTTGTATACTTTAAATGGGTGCATTGAATGGTATGTGAATTATACCTCCAAGTTTTTCTGAGAAAGAAAGAAAGAGAGAGAGAATACTTAAGAATAGTCCATGGGCATCCACCACTCTTGAGAGAAATGTAGTAACTTTCTCAAACATTTCAGTAAGACAGTTCAGAGAGCCAAGCAGCTCCTTAGGAAGGCTTTTGAGATGAGGGAGACCGAGTGTATCTGGCAGAGGAGAGGAGCCAAGGAAGAGTAATTTCGAGGCTCTCAGAACTTAAGACTTTCCTATCAATAACAGACAGGAGGACAAATACCGAGTGGATTTCTTCTGTAGTGAGATGAGCCTTCCTCAGAATAAGTAGGCTGGAACACACTTCCCAGCTGATGGGCGAGGACTTGATTTATATCCCTGAAGGAGATCTGCTTGATATTCATCAGTTTTGCACAGATCTTATGAAGAGCATCATTCTCGTGAACAAGGAGGGCATCTGAAGATCGGTACAAGTGAGAAAGAGTCAAAATGGAGTTGTAATTCTGAACGATAACCTGGAGAGGAGAAGGTCAGAAATAAGAAAAGCAGGAGAAAATAGTGGTTAAGAGGGTGGATTCTCAGGGCATCCTGCCTGGGATCAAGTCCTGGCTCTATCACTTCCTGGCTATATGACCTTGTACAAGTTGTTTAATCTCTCTGTGCCTCAGTTTCCTCTCTGTAAAGTGGGAATAATAATTATACCAGCCTCGTAGAGTTTTAAAGGTTGATGATAGAATGCATGTAAATCACTAGAACAGTGCCCTGTATATAGTAAAGATTTCATGGATGGCAAGCGTTACTATCACACTTCCTTCCTACAGTGACTTCTCTCACCTCCATGTTATGATTTCTCAAGGTCTCTGCTTTATATACTGTAGACCAGGGGTCCTCAAACTACGGCCCGCGGGCCACATGCAAATACAAATATTGTATTTGTTCCCATTTTGTTTTTTTACTTCAAAATAAGGTATGTGCAGTGTGCATAGGAATTTGTTCATAGTTGTTTTTTTTTAAACTATAGTCCGGCCCTCCAACGGTCTGAGGGACAGTGCACTGGCCCCCTGTTTAAAAAGTTTGAGGACCCCTGCTGTAGACAGTGAGACTAACTCAGGAATGGGTCCCTGAGAGAAGATGTACAATTGTCTTCTTCGGAATTTTTAGAGCTCAGGACACCTCATCTGTTTGCAAAAGTTTGAGCAAAGTTAAATGAATTGTTCATGCAAGTACCACATTGTATAGTCACTCCCGAAGCAGTAACTTAACATTTCCAAAGAAAGGGTCAGATCTATCTTTTGCCTACATGTATTGCAACTGCAGCAGGATTGAAATATAAAAATATAAAATTTCAGTGAATGTGTTCTTACCTCACCAGTTCCATAAGGCCATATAATGTGATTCATTTTCAAGGAGTTGGAATACTGATCTTGTAAATTCCGTGTAATGAAGGCTCCTAGCCCAGATCCTGTGCCTCCAGCCATACTCATTATGATGAAAAAACCACTCAAGGAGTCACATTTCTCTACTTCCTTCTGGATTAGGTTCATTATAGATTCTTCATGTCTGGGTCCATGAACAGAGTAACTATGCAATGCAGAAAGAACAAATACAAACACTTTACAGTTTAACCAGAGATATGCAACGCAGAGAGAAAGGTATAGGACAGAGAAGGCTTTTTAACCCCATGAACGTGAACTAACTCTCATGAAAGGCACAAAATGTAAAATACACAAGTTAAACAT
>NW_006295564.1:825324-836647 GCF_000327345.1 Myotis davidii | reverse complement strand
GGACAGTGAATTGACTAGGTACAGAAAATTCTCTGTTACAGACCATTCCTTTAGCTGGAGATTCCAATTACCAGGTAGTTCTGTAAGGTTATGGTAAAACATAATATTCAGTACTCATAACAATACTCCTAAAGCAGTGGTTCTCAAACTTTTTTGCACATTACAATCACCTAGGGAAGCTTTGAAAAATCCCAATATCTGGGCTTCTTCCCATACCAATTAAATCAGAATTTTTGAATTGAGCCTAGGCACTGGAATTTCCCAAAGAACCCCAGGAAATACTACTGCCTCACTGTATTCCCCATTAGCTGGAATACCTGCGAGATAAAGATAATAAGTTAGTTGGCAGAATGACAGTGAAGAAGTGGAAAACCCTGCTGCAAGAGGTCCATGGTTTCATCATTACCTGGACCTGAAGCACAGACATACATGAGATAGAATGAGAGTTTCTTCTGGGTGAAGTCATACCCTAAATTTTAAAATAGTCATTTTAAGATTATGTGCACAGTATATCAACCGTGCAGTTGTAACTACACTCTCTACTAATCGTCTATGTAGCTGTATCTAAACTGAAAAATCATGATGAATTATTCTTACCCATATGCCCAGTTGTTTCCAGAACCTTGTTTTTGACAGAAGCATGAACACTGGCCATATTTCCATCGGCCAGACTGGGCAGCCTTTGATAGTGTTTGATTGATAACTTTAGGTTCCATGTCAACAAGTACAGCCCGGGCAATTGGAACTAGAGATGAGGGGGTGGAATAAAAGAATAATATTTCATATGTCGTATTTAGGCTAACAAAGAGTATAAACTTCTAAGTCCCCCCCGCCACACACAAAAAATCCAAAGTTGGAGGATAGAAAGATTGGTCATACTGCTCAGAAATCAATGTGGGCAGCAGTAGGTATATACAGATGGTTCATAATGTCTAGCATCATGCTAAGCAGGATGAATCAGTGTGAGTTACAATGATCACTGTGTCAGGTCTACAAACATCTGTTGAGTGCTTACCATGTGCCATGTACTGGGAACACAGAGATGAAGGCAACACCAATCCAGCCCTAAAAGGGCTAGTTGGAGAGATGAAACACTTAATCACTGTATCATGTGATGACCCACGACAAATCCACACTAACTAAGTAGTATATTTGGAGGTACAAAATACCATGAACACAACAAGCAGTGCCGGGAGCCGGTCCATCCTTGCTGTTTCAAGGGACCTGGCATATACGGCATACTGTTCTTAATATGTTTGCTCACCTTTTTGGCACTATGTGTTTTAACCAAGGTCACCTCTCTGAGAAAGGTTGTTTCCCCAGGTAGGGATTTTCCCCTGAAGTTAGGGAGGGAATAAAACCCCTTAACTAAGTGCCAGGCGGGTAATTAATCAACCCGGCTACAGAACCTGGCGACCGGACCTGGCTGGAGAACCTAAACCGAACCTGGCTGGAGAACCTAGCGAGAGAACATGGCTCCAGAACCTGGCTGGAGAACCTGGCTGGAGAACCTAGCAAGAGAACATGGACACAGAACTTGGCTGGAGATTGTGGCTAGAGATCCTGGCAAGGCTGCTGATCAACTGAACGCTGTCTCCGTGTCATTCCTTCTTCGCCGACTCCGTCCACACCTTTGGGGACCCCTGGACCTGCTGGGGTTGGACCCCAGCAAAGCAGTTTAGGATTGTTGAAGGAGATGATGGAGGAGGGAGTAGAAGAAGTGATGGATGGAGATGGAAAGCAAGCAGGGCTCAGATTTTGGAAGTCCTTGTGTACAATGTTTAAAAGCTTGAAATGATCTTTTAGGCAATGTGAAATCACTGAAAATGTTCAAGCAGGGGAGGAATAATCAGATGTCTTTTTTTAAAAAAATTATTTTTATTAATTTCAGAGAGGAAGGGAGAGGGAGTGAGAGAGAAACATCAATGATGAGAGAGAATCATTGATTGGCTGCCTCCTGCACGGCCCCTACTGGGGATTGAGCCCACAACCCGGGCACGTGCCCTGGACTGGGATTGAACCTGGGACCCTTCAGTCCGTAAGCCGACACTCTATCCACTGAGCCAAACCACCTAGGGACAGATGTCTTTTTAATACAGCAGTGTGGAGGATAGATGTGATAGACACAGGAGTTTAGGCAGGGAAACTGAGAGTGTCTTGAAACAGTCCATGTGAGAGAGGACAAGAGTCAGAACTAAGGTAATGACAGTGAACATGGAAAAGGCAGAAGAGTTTCAAGAGATATGTAGGCGACAAATCAAGCAGATCTTTTTTGAATATGTTTTGATTTATTTCAGAGAGAGTAAGGGAGAGGGAGAGATAGAAACATTCCTACACACGCCCCCCGCTCCCCCTCCCACCCCTGCCTACTGGGGATGGAGCCCAAAACCCACGCATGTGCCCTGACCTGGAATTGAACCATGACTTGGACACTCAACCACTGAGACACACTGGCTGGGCTAAATTAAGCAGATCTTGATGTCTGATGGTATGTGGGCAGTAAGAGCCCAAGTTTTAAAGGAAAGATAATGAATGATGCTGGATATGGAGATGCTGACTTTGAAGTACACATGGGAGATGCAGGTGGAGATGTCCACTAGTCATTGCCTGGAAGTGAGGCTAGGCTAGAGATTTGAGAGTCATTCGTGTAAAAGATGTCACAAATTACAAGAGGAACTGAAATTGCCCAAAGAGAACTGTACAAGTGAGGACAGAGGAGCACCTGAGATACAACCATTGGAGAAGAAAAGTTCAGATTCTAAGAAGAAGGAGTTTTAAGGAGGGAGTTTTAGAGTTAGTTACCAAATCCAGTAGAGAATTAAGTAAATGAAGAAAATAAAACAGCCACTGGATTTAGTAATTAGGCTATCACTGGGAACTCTTCTTAGAGCAGCGTCAGTGGTGTAGGGCAGAAGCAAGATTATAGCTGGTTAAAGTGGGTAATCCTTTGAGACTCTTAGCCGAGAAGGTAAAGAGGTAATAAAGAAGACAAAAGTTATAGTCAAGAGATAAGTTTTGTTGTTTTTAAATTGGCAAGATCTGAGCATGCTCTTGTGCTGAGGGGGAAGATGCCACCATAATGGCAAAGGTTGTTAACACAGAAACAAAGGATCAAGCGCAAAGTCATTCCCTAATAAGATGGGAAGGGATGACATTCAGACACGATGTGGATGGCCTGGCCTTGAAGTGGCTGGTTATGTCAGAGTAAAGGAAAGGACTGTGAACCACACATACCTCCATTTTCCTCCTCGCTGAAGAATCTTTCTTTGCAAGATGCTTGATAGGCCTCATTCTCTCTTTTAGAGCAGAGTCCCTGGGGACAGTGTGAATCACTAAATAAAGCATCAAATACTTCAAAACCAATCTGATTGCCACACTGACCAAGTTGCACTGTTACTATTGACATGCTGAGACACAAACTTGGCCTATTTCCTCAAAAAAGTGAGCAACCTGTAATAGAAAAATATAAGCTTTGAGAACACTACATTATCAACAAATAAAGGACAAATAAAATGCCATGTATGTTAATATACATCAATAAAATACATAATTTTAAAATGCCATATGCATATATGGTGTTATAGATGAAATAGCTATGTCGTCTAAGGAACCAATCATTTAAGGAAGTTGTTCTTTTTCTCTACATGGTTTTGGAATTTACTGTACCCAAATCTATTCATACTCAGCTCAACAGTTTCCAAAGTCTGATTTGTATTCCCTATTTTCCTATGCATGTATTTAAAACAAAACAAAACAAAAATGCATGCTGGTTGAAGGAATTAATAGTATACACTTCCCATAACAGGGACACATAGAATGCAGAGTTAAGTCAACAATTGTACATTTATTAATTAACATTAATTTTCTCTCTTCTAAATAATGACTTTCTCTCTCTCTCCACCAATCACCTTTCTGGCCTGGTAACTACAGTAACACTTATAAGAAAGACTGTGTTTAGCTCAGGTAGGACAGCAAGGAAGACCAAGCTTGGAAAAATTGGACCAGATGAAATATTACAGCAAGTCTTCACTATTTTTTAACAATGAAAAGAGACAATTTTTATTTTTATTTTTTTGTAAATACCTCAGACCAGGTCTATGCAGCACTGGAAAGAGCAGTGACTTGTGAGCCATACTCTGTACTCATAATTTCCTTTTCTTTCTTTTTTAAAAAATATAGTTTTGTTGATTTCAAAGAGGAAGGGAGAGAGATAGAAACATCAATGATGAGAATCACTTATCGGATGCCTCCTGGCATGCCCCCTACTGGGGATGGAGCCCGCAACCCAGGCATGTGCCCCTGACTGGAATCGAACCTGGGACCCTTCAGTCTGCAGGTAGAGGCTCTATCCACACAGCCAAACCAGCTAGGACTGTACTCATAATTTTCAAACTACCTTGCAAACTAGATATCATTACTCTCATTTTATAGATAAGGAAACTGAGGCTCTGAAAGGTTATGTGACTTTCCCATGCCCACTTAAGTAATAAATAGCAAAGCTAAGACTCTCCCTTTCCCCACTAATCCTAGGAGTTCCCCCATTCACCCCACTCACTGACAGCCCCAGGACCAGCCGTTTCTGTCCTGTTCAAACTTCAGAGGGCCATTATGCGCATGCTCACTTTCAACGCCCAAAAAAACTAGGGACAACGAATGCGCATGTTCTACAGACGAAGAGTTTTGTTGTATTTTTTTTTCTTTTCCTATTCAGAAAGGTTAATTACGCATGTTCAATTTCAATTTATCAACTTCAAACACGGTACGCATGCTCACTGTTGATCAAATGCTTGAGCTGACATTGCGCATGATCCAGCTTCCACAAGCGGCTTCGGCTGAGCTTCTGCGCATGTGTCTGCCAGTACCTCACTCCTGGCGATAGTTGTACGCATGTGCATTGCCCATAGTCGGCTTCACAGAACCTTGTGCGCATGCTCTCGCGCTGAACTTGAGGAGCCAGTCTAAGGCCTAAGCGCAGACGCACTGAGCTCAAGCAGCCAGTGATGGCGGCAGCGGCAGTGGTGTCTGCGGCGAGTCCGGGCCCATGAGGCGACGACGGAGGCGGGACGGCTTCTACCCAGCGCCGGACTTCCGAGACAGGGAAGCTGAGGACATGGCAGGAGTGTTTGACATAGACCTAGACCAGCCAGAGGACGCGGGCTCTGAGGATGAGCTGGAGGAGGGGGTGAGGCCCGTGGTCCCGGGGGGCCGGCGGGGACAGGGCAGGGTTTTTTTCCCTCAGCCCAGAGCAGCGCAGCCCGGAGCCGTCAGTGCAGGGACCGAGGACGGGCGCGCGGTCGATCCCTCCGGCTGACCTGAGTGTGGCGGGGCGCGAGTGGCGTGGCGCGTGTTGGGGGGAGGGGGACGGCGCTTGCTGGGTGTCCCCTAAGTGCAGGTGAAGTGCGGAAGGGTTTCCCTTCGAGTGTAAGATTTCGAGTGTTCCATCGTCAGACGTCCCACAACCACCTCTCTTCTCGGCCTGTCGCTTCTCTCCTAGGAAGCGCTCAGCTGTTAGAAGTGACAGCTGAAAACTTCTGTCGGGAGTAGCGCTGCCGCTGCTGTTACAGCCACCAGGAGTTTTATTTCGGGAGCAAGGGGGCTCTGCTGCATCTTCCAGGGTTGGTTTGTTTGCTCTTTTTTTTAAAAAACAAAACAAAACAAAACTCCTTCCGTGTGACTTTTTTTTTTTTTTATATAAAGCATTTGTGACAACACACGGCATTTATAACTTACTTTTCCCCGAGTTGAAGATGTCTATATTTTTTCAAAATACTTTATGTAATTTTGGGGTGGAAAAAAACCCAGCGTTGACAGCTGTGATTTGGCTTGCCAAAAATAAATTGCTTGAACTGAGACTTGTGAATGGTGGTGTGAGGGCTTTCTTTGCTGTAATCTAGGGTGTTAAATGAAGAATTGTCTTTCCTAATGCATAGCTTGGTTTTACCTTTGCTGTCTTAATAGTTTGTTATTGTTTGTGGAATATCATTCTTTTTTTCAAGATAAATTTATTGAAAAATCACAAATTACACCTTAAGTTAAAAAAATGGTGTTGTAAATCACTGATTCTGGGCAGATCCTTATGGTAATTTAGAGTCTAAATTCCGTTGTCTAGATGAGTACATGTCAGAAGTTTGCTCTAACTACATAAGGGGGTTTCCCTTTCTTTCCTTCATCTAATTTTTTCCTTCTGGCAAGTTGTGCCCTGCTTATTGACAAAAGATTGAGATGCTTATATATATAAAGAAATTTGAAAACTTTAAGAAACTAAAATAATACTGTTCATAATCAAATGAGTCTAAATCAAAATTACTTTGGAAGGTGGATATTGAGATGTGTACTTTTTAATATGTTTGCATATGTAATTCCAGTTAGCCTTTTAATGGAGCATTTGATACACAAAATAACTTGAAACAAAATGGGATTACTTTCATTACATGTAGCATACTCTTGTCAGTTATTTTGACAGTGGCTTTGGGGTAGGGATGAAAACTTGATAGGAAGGATGCTTTATAAAATCTGATAGAATTTCTAGGCCATTGGTTTATCCCAGAAGTTAAAGGAAGTAGCAGTAAAATACTGTATGAAGATACCGGTTATGACCTGGAACCTCGTTGGGTTTTGGCCTACTCCTGGACATTTGTTCTGTTGGGTACAAGCAAATAGGATTTTGAGAGTGTGTGGAAGGGAGGCCAGAGAAATTGGTAGAGATAGGAAAGAAAGAAATGTGGCCACTGCCCTGGGGTCAACTTTGGGGGAAAAAGCAAAGGTAATTAGAGAGGATTTTGACGAGCTTTCAGCAAAATAGTATATCTTACTTGGCAATGCTTTTGGAATTGAAACTTTTTCGAGTGTATTTTTAAAAAATATATATTTTTATTTATTTCAGAGAGGAAGGTAGAGGGAAGGAGAGATAGAGCATCAATGATGAGAGAGAATCATTGATAGGCTGCCTCCTGCACGACCTCTACTGGGGCTTGAGCCCATAACCTGGGCATGTGCCCTTGACATGGGACCTTTCAGTCCGCAGGTTCAAGCTCTATCCACTGAGCCAAACTGGCTAAGGCTTGAGTGTATTATTTTAAGAGGTGCTTCAAGGCAGAAAGCCAAAAACAGTTACAGTGGGATTGGGTTAGCCACTCAAGAAGATTCAGTGATATCCAGGTTCTTCCAAAATAAAATTTAAATGTTCTGAAATATGAGAGTTTATATTTTTTAGAAAATCAGGCTATTGGGAGTTTGTAATAATATAGTTAATATTCTGGCTATTTGTCAATTTATAACCTTTAGTTTAGTACACAAACTTTTTAAAGATTGGTGCATATCAAAGTAGCCTCAGTAAGGAAACTGAGGCATAGGCCAAAGAGATGATTGGCCAAAACCATGTAGATAACTAGTGGTAGTGTTTTTTGACTCAATTCAGCAAGCTTCACTACACAGGTTCTTCATTGCATATACTAGTCTTGTTCATAAAATACCTCTCTGTGGTGTGTCAAATCCTTCCAGCCATGCCACTGACTATGTGACCTAGAAGAAATTGTTTAAGGTCTGTGGTACTTTTTTTCACTGTAAATGAGGATTGTGTGAGATAAAGTCTTTAAAGTACTTATATTGGCATATTAAGCAATTAGCTAATTCATGGAAATATAGTAGCTCGTCAGTGTTACCCATTGCCAAGGAACCAATCATTCAAGTTTACCCTCATCTGTGCCTAGAGACTTAATAATGAATGCAGTTACACAAGAGGCTGCATTTTGGGGGCTGTAATATCTTTTTCGAAAAAATTAAATCATTAGTCCTATTTAGAGATACATTTTTAGATATGTTACATTGAATGAATCTGTATTAGTAAATATATATATTCTTCAGTAACTAAAAGATGAGGAGAGTAATTTAATATAGTTATAGATAAAGTTGGATGTCTGCTACCTAACTAAAAAAAGACCCTGATTGATTACCTCAGAGGACTATTACAAAACCATTGGATAAGAGTTGTTGTTGTTTTTTGGGGGGGAGGGGTTATTTTGTTTGTTTGTGTTTGTTTGTTTGTTTTTGATAGTATAATTTGGGAACAGTGAGTTGAAACTAAGGGAAAGTTTTCCTAGAGATATTTTTTCCTCCCTCCTCTAGAGATTTTCATTATATTATGAAAATGTTGGAAACCTTTGCTTTCTGTGGAGACACAAAGTTGAAATAGTAATAGAAAATTATAATGCAATATTTAAAGTCTGCAATTTTTACTCTAATTCAAAATTGAAGTAGTCACAGATCTTACTACATGAGTTTCAGATTGAGATATCAGATTTTTACTGAGCAAAAAGTTTAGCCGAAACCGGTTTGGCTCAGTGGATAGAGCGTCGGCCTGCGGACTGAAAGGTCCCAGGTTCGATTCCGGTCGAGGGCATGTGCCTGGGTTGCGGGCACACCCCCCGGTGGGAGATGTGCAGGAGGCGGCTGATCGATGTACCTCTCTCATCGATGTTTCTAGCTCTCTGTCTCTCTCCCTTCCTCTCTGTGAAAAATCAATAAAATATATTTTAAAAAAAAAGTTTAAAATTTTTTAGTGCTTTTAAAAACAAAGTGCTATATAGATAGTATGCATTCAAATACTCATGATTATGAAAATTTATAGGAAAAACAGCTCATTATTAATGTTTAATCTAGCATTATAGTAGATATTTACCATAAAGTATTTATATATATGTTTTTAAATCAATTTATTGGGGTGACATTGGTCAGTAAAGCCATACAGGTTTCAAGTGTACAACCCTATAACACATCATCTGCATACTGCAGCATGCACTCACCACAAGTCAAATCTCTTTCCCCTACTATTTATCACCCCTTTGCCCTCTTCCACCTTCCCTCACCCGCCTTTCCCTCTGGCAATCACCGTACAGTTATCCTGTCTGTTGTTCTTTTGTTGTTTTGCTTAATCCCTCACCTTTTTCACTCAGCCCCGCAACCACTTTCCCCACTGACAGCAGTCAGTCTCTGTATCTATGTTTCTATTTTGTTTGTTAGTTTATTTTGTTCATTAGATTCCACATATAAGTGAAATCATATTGTATTTGTCTTTCTCTGGCTTATTTCACTTAGCATAATACTCTCCAGGTCCATCCATGCTGTCACAAAAGGTAAGATTTCCTTTTTTATAGCCCAGTAGTATTCCATTGTATATATGTACCACAGCTTTTTTATCTACTCATCTACTGATAGGCACTTGGGCTGATTCCAAATCTTGGCTGTTGTAAATAACACTGCAGTGAACATAGGGATGCATATATTCTTTTGAATTGGTATTTTGATATATTCCCAGAAGTGGAATCACTGGGTCATTTTTAATTTTTGAGGAAACTCCATACTGCTTTCCACAATGGTTGCATTGATGTGCATAGTCCTTTGCCCATTTTTTAATTGAAGTGTTTATTTTCTTGGTGTTGAGTTTTGTAAGTTCTTTATAAAATTTGAATATTAACCCCTAACCAGATGTATCATTATGAATATGTTCTCCCATTCAGTGGGTTGTCTTTTCATTTGTTGATGGTTTCCTTTGCTGTGCGAAACCTTTTTAGTTTTATGTAGTACCTTTTCTTTTGTTTCCTTTGTGTGAGGGGATAGTTCAGAAAATGACATACTACAAGAAATGCCCGAGATTTTACTGCCTATGTTTTCTTCTAGGATTTACCCAAAAGCATTTTAAAATTTATTTATTGATTGAAGAGAGAGAGATTTGTTGTTTCACTTATTTATGCATCCATTGGTTGACTCTTAAATGTGCCCTGATGGGAGATTGAACCTGCTACCTTGGCATACTGGAACGACGCTCCAACCAACTGAGCTACCTGGCCAGGACCCATTTTTAAATAGCCCAAGATTTTGGGTAAAGTTTAACCCTTTTTCCCAATTCATCTGAATTACCGAATGTTATTTTGTAAGGAGATATTTGTGAACAGCCAAGCAAGTAGATAAATGATTTAATGAATATTTGGATTAAGAATATTTTACTGATTTTATAACAATTTACTTAAATTTTTGTAAACTGCTCTTTTTCATTGGGACTTGAAGGATATTGAATTTATATGCGAATTTAATTTAAAACTACAAAGTTTTAATCACTTTGGTGGGCTAGTTTGAAATAGTGTATCTCGTATAGTACCTTAGATGCTCACGATTCTATTTTGTCAGTCATAGTGGCACACACAAAAAGCATTGATTGAATCAGAAAGCTTAAGGCAACAGAAAAAAATATTTGAATAAAGAGATTCCTGTGAAAGAGAGTTGTCAGTATGTGTTATATAATGTTAGTTTGATGCTTCTGCTCCAGAAGGTAACGGTAGGAAGTTATAAGCACAGACGCAAGTGGTAATACAGGTCTGGCCAGCTCCGGAAATGAAACACAGCCACGGGGCATATATTTCTAAGTGGTTTCTAAGTCATGGTTCAGTGTTACTACTTTGTGGTCTTTAATTTAGAATTAAGTAAAAACTAACATTAAAGAAAACATTATATAATCAGTTTTACTGTAGCTGAGAGAAATTAGTCTTTTGTCTTTAAAGTAATGCCATTATAGGTGATAATATGAAACTACAGAAACAAAAAAAAACTTTTAGCCATATCCAGCACCTACCCCCACCCTCCCCGAAACTGTATTAACTTGAAACTGCAAGAATATTTTTTTCTTGGTATTGCCCCATCCATGTGCTTCAGTCTAATCATGAAACATACATCTTAGGTGTTAGATGTCATCTTGACTTGTTCACACCATGAGCGAGTTATGACTAAAAACTTGTGTTGTTTGGGGCATTTTGGCATTCATTGTGTAAAAATACTATCAGTTTTCTTTGTGTATCTTGACTGTGTATGGCAAGCATGTCAAACTCAAAGGCTAACACAGGTCAAATAAACAAGGTTTAAGTTTATGTGGGCCACAAAAAACAAAAGTTTCAATTTTCATATAAACGTATGTTTATTTCAATACAGACATGCTGAATACAAAGGGCTGAAATAAATGAGTAATCGTTAACAAAATAATAGAACATTTTAATAAAAATTAATATTTTTTTCTTGAACATTAACTTACCAGACACTGAATAACTGTACAAATTAATAAGTGTAATGCAAATAAACCTATTTTTCTTTTTCTTTTTCTTTAAATATTTCCTGTTGCACCCACCAAACAAGTCAGTCCAAGACTAACGACGTGGCCATCGGCTGCTAAAATATTCGCTGCTTGTATTAGTGGAGAGAGATGGTGCGCCTGTGCATAAGGCGCATAAAGGAAATGAATGCAACACAATTATAGTAATCGGTCATTAGTGAACATTGT
>NW_006295564.1:818833-822724 GCF_000327345.1 Myotis davidii | reverse complement strand
TGAGTGAGGCATGTGGGGGCAGTGGGAGCCGAGGCAATGGATTTAAGGAGAGCAAACAATTGTGGCACAGACAAAATAAACCAGCAAAATACACATTGATGCCTAACAGAAAACGTGTTTCAGGCATAGAGGAAGGTGATTTTAGCAGAGGCTATATCTAACTTTTTAAAAAATATATTTTATTGATCTTTTACAGAGAGGAAGAGAGTGGGGTAGAGAGATAGAAACATCGATGAGAGAGAAACATCCATCAGCTGCCTCCTGCACACCTTCCACCGGGGATGTGCCCGCAACCAAGGCACATGCCCTTGACCAGAATCGAACCCGGGACCCTTCAGTCCACAGGCCAACGCTCTATCCACTGAGCCAAACTGGTTAGGGCAAGTTATGAAATTTTTATTAAAATGTTTCTTACAAACTGTTATATTGGCTGGGCCGCAAAAATATTCAGTGTGGACCGCGAGTTTAACATGCTTGGTGTACAGGTGCCTTTGAAGGGAGATGTGTTCACTTAAGTAATTTTTGAATTATCCTAAAATTTTCAATTAAAACTTCTAATTATTTTTAAGTATTTTAAAAAATGATTTTCAGAGAGAGGAAGGGAGAGAGAGAGGGAGAAGAGAGACAGAGAAACATCAATGAGAGAGAATCATTGATTGGCTGCCTCATGCATGCCCTCTACTGGAGATCAAGCCAGCAACCCAGGCATGTGCCCTGATTGGGAATTGAACCAGGACCTCCTGGTTCATGGGTCAACACCTAACCACTAAGCAACACAGGCTGGACTAAAAACTTCTAATTTTATAGAGCCTATTTTTAATTAAACAATATCCTTTAATGTAAATTGAAAGAATTCATAATCAGACTATATTCAAGAGTACTCATTTTAAAGCTATATTTTTGACATTAATATAACTGAATTTCTGCTGTCAAGTTTTTATTCTTACAATTCAGTTACTTTTAGTGTATGAGGATTCCAATTTATCTACATTTTTGCCATACGTGTTATTTTAAAAAATTTATCTTTATATTTTATAGTATTACATATTTCCTCCTCTTTCCCCCCATTGACTTCATCCACCCTGTACACACTCTCCCCAAGCGCACCACATATTGTCTATGTCCATGGATTGTACGTATATGCAAAGAAGTTCTTTGTTTAATCTCTTCTTGTCCTCCCTCTCCACCCTTCCCTCTCACATTTGGCAGTCTATTCCATGCTTCTATGTCTCTGGATCTATTTTCTTCACCAGTTTATTTTGTTCATTAGATTCCACATGTGAGTGAGATCATATGATACTTGTCTTTCTCTGACTGGCTTATTTTGCTTAGCATAATATTTTTCTGTCTTTTTAATTAGTGGATATGAATTAGTACCTCAGTGTGGTTTAATGGTTGGCATTTTTAAAAATATATATATTTTATTGATTTTTTACAGAGAAGAAGGGAGAGAGATAGAGAGTTAGAAACATCGATGAGAGAGAAATATCAATCAGCTGCCTCCTGCACATCTCGCATGGGAGATGTGCCCGCAACCCAGGTACATGCCCTTGACCGGAATCGAACCTGGGACCCCCCAGTCCGCAGGCCGATGCTCCATCCACCGAGCCAAACCGGTTTCGGCATTGGTTGGCATTTTTATAATGGCTAATGATGTTGAACATCTTTTTATGTGTTTACTGGCCATTTTTATATCTTCTTTGGAGAAATACCTATTCAGATCCTAACCCAATTTAAAAAATTGCATTATCTGTTTTTTTAGTATTGAGTTGTGGAAGGTCTTTATATATTCTTATTCACTGGGGTGTTTTTTTTTTCTCACCCCCCTCTCCCCCGCTTAAAATGTGTTTTTATTGATGAGAGAGAGAGAGACAGAGACAGAGACAGAGAGAGAGAGAGAGAGAGAGAGAGAGAGAGAGAAAGAGAAACATGGGTGTGAAAAACACCTACCGGTTGCCTCCTGCACTCCCCCTACTGAAGATTAGGCCTGCAAACCTGGGCATGTGCCCTGACCAGGAATCTGGTGACTCCTGCACAGGATGATGCTCAGCCAACTGAGCCATACCAGCCGGGGCTTCACTTTCTTGATAGTATCTTTTTGAAGTACAAGAGTTTTAAATTTTGAATAAGTATTTTATTTATTTTTTCTTTAATTATTCATTCTTTTGGAGATGTGTCTTTAAGAAATCATTATCTACCCAAAGATCATGAAAATTAATTCCTCCTAGGTTTCTTCTAAGAATTTTATAGTTTTAGCTCTTACATTTAGGTCTGTGATCTATTTTGAGTTAATTTTGGTGTATCGTGTGGAATAGGGGTCAAAAGTAATTTTTGCTTGTGGTTATCCAATTGTCCCAGCATCATTTATTGAAAGACTGCTTTTTTCCCCCATTGAATTTTCTTGGCACCTCTGTAAAAAAATCAGTTGACCATGAATGTAGGGATTTATTTCTGGGCTCTCAGTTCTATTTAATTGATCTGCATGTCTGTGATATGCCAGTACCATATTGTCTTTTTTTTTTTTTCCCATATTGTCTTGATTGCTGGTGCTTTGTAGTACATTTTGAAATCAGGAAATGACAATCCTCCAACTTTGTTTTCCTTTTTCAAAATTGTTTTGCCCATTTTGGTTTCCTTGCTTTTTTTGTGTACATTTTAGGATCAGCTTGTCAATTTCTGCAAGAAAGGAACCTAGGATTTGGATAAGATTGAGTTGAATCCATAGGCCAATTTGGGTATTATTGCCATCTTAACAATATTAAGCCATCTGATCCGTGAACATGGAATGTTTTTTGATTTAAGTCTTCTTAAAATTTCAGTAATATTTTATAGTTATCCAGTGTACAAGTCTTATACTTATTTTGTTAAATTTTAAATACTTTATTCTTTTGATGCTATTGTGAATGGAGGTACCTTAATTTTATTTTTGAATCATTCATTGCTAGTGTATAGAAGGTTAATTAAATTTTGCATTTATTTATACCATTATCAGAATAAATGTTTGGCAACCATGACTCCTAAAAATTTTAGAGTGTTTAATTATTTTGATTTGATCAGCCACATTGTATACTGCAGTATCTTCAACTGGCTGTGGTTACCTTAGGCTTAGTTAGGTTGTAATTACAGAGGTATTGTCTCATAGAATTATCTTAGTCTTGAGTATCAGAATAGCACTTTGTATAAAATACTGGATTTAGTAACTCAGACTTAGAATGGAAGGAAAAGGGAGAGAGAGATAGAAACATCACTCATGTGAGAGAATCATTGATCTGCTGCCTCCTGCATGCCCCCCACTTGGGATCAAGCCTGCAACCCTGGCATGTGCCCTTGACTGGAATTGAATCCAGGACCGTTCAGTCCCTAGTCCTACACTCTATCCACTGAGCCAAACCAGCTCGGGTTCCACAAAATATATATAATTTTTGAAGGAAAAATCACCTGATGAGTAGCATCTGTATCTTAGTTGTCATTTAAATTACCAATATTTTTCGTGTACTTTATTTTGTCTATCATTTGTCATTAAAGTTTAGAGAATTTTATGTAAATAAGTAGGTAAGTGAGCAATTTATTAAGCCACCCTAATCTTGACCACATTTGCCATTACAGTATAGAGAATTTTTAGTCAGGTTTATTTAACTTATTCTCCTTCAGTAATGGGGTGAAGCATTACATATTTTTATTTTATGTGTATGAGATGATTTATCTTTAAAACTTTAACATATTTTTCAGGGTCAGTTAAATGAAAGCATGGACCATGGGGGAGTTGGACCATATGAACTGTAAGTTTATATCAAAATATTTCATTATTCTATCTTTCTTACAAGTAGGTTTATCAGCTCTAGTTCATAGCCATCATGTGATTCCAGCGAACTGTTCTTAAATATCTAGTCA
>NW_006295564.1:803725-818794 GCF_000327345.1 Myotis davidii | reverse complement strand
ATATATATATATATGTATATATATAGACTTAGTTTATTGAGTTTGGCATTAGTATTGTAACATATCCAGGGTTTTGAGATTATGTATGGATTTTGAGAAAAAGATAATCATTCAGATTCAGTGTATATTGAATGTGAGTCTGAGTTTAATATAGAGAAACACCTTTTCTTACTGAAAAATAAAATTATGAGAAATGCCACCAAAAGTCAAATGGTTCTTGTTTTGCTTGTAATACACCATTCAAACTAGATTTGTGCAATCTAAAGTCTTTTTAGGCACGCTCCGTTAGGGGAGTGGCATGGTGGTTAATCAGCTCTGTACCCTAACCCTTGGGTTTAGGGGAAACTGAGGAGTCTTTAAATCATGATCATAGCAGATATGGAAGGATGTATAGCTATAGTGTATTAGCAAGAATTTATGTAGCATAAAGACTTGAACTAATTGGTATTTTTAGAAAGTTCTCAGGTTTTCTGCTGAAGCTGCCAATTGAGGTTGGATAATGCCTGACCTTAATAGACATTTTGAATGAATTAAATTTGAATAACTGGAAGACTTTTTTTCTTTTGTCAGTTTGATAAACTTGTTCTAATTTATCTTAGTTTGGGGGTACTTGATGCTTGTGAAAATACTCGCCAGCACATTTTGTAAACAAGCAGATAACAGCAATTTATCAAGCCACCCTAATCTTGACCTACCATGTCATTGAATCATGTTTATTTAGAACACAGATACTAAATTTACTATCATGTATTTTTCCCTTTTACTAAATTGGGTTACATTTCTCTTTCTCCTCTTTCTAACAATATGCTGAAAGTAACTTAACTTTTTGCAAATTTTCTTTTGGTTTTGCTTTTCTCCCCAGTGGCATGGAACATTGTGAGAAATTTGAAATCTCAGAAACTAGTGTGAACAGAGGGCCAGAAAAAATCAGACCAGAATGTTTTGAGCTACTTCGGGTACTTGGTAAAGGGGGCTATGGAAAGGTAGGAAGTGTTTTTGAAATGAGAGGTGTTGTCTGTCTTGAGTTGATTTTTTTATACCCTCTTTTCAGCAGTCCTCTTTAATCTTTGTTTGCTAGCTATCAACAAAGGATATAATCACTTAACCCTGTATCATTTGAGGGATGTACAGTAGTTTTCCTACCAACACACATGTAAAAGCATGGCACGTAATTGAAATAGACAACTATGCCAAGCAAAATCTATTAGAGGATTCATTTCTTCCTTTGGTTTTAAATGGTACTCTGTAGGTATTCTCTTGAAAAATAAACAAATCACTCCTTACTTTCAAGAGGCCTTGGTACAATATCTGTTACTGTTGTCTGTTAATCTGAATTGGTTTTCTTGTAGTATCTGCCAAGGGCCATGTGGATATTTATAACACCATTTGTGGGCCATACAAAATTATCAACTTAAAATTATCCTGCTATTTTTGGCCAAACATTTAATTAACTCATCCCTGATGCCTTGGCAGGGCCAGATCATATATGGTCTGTAGGCTGGATGGTCCCCACCCCTGATCTAGAGCAAGAGTTAGAGAAGTTGAAGTATATAAGAAGGGAGAAGAAAAATGAACAGAACTTCTTAGGTTTTGCTCAAGGCTTTCTAATTTAAGACCTCATCTTTGTGTGTTCTGCCCAAGGCAGTTTATACCTAGCCATTCTCTATTAAAGCTTGAGAACTAATTATGCTATTGTGTTGAGTTAATTTTTGCAAAGCATGACTTTGTATATTATATTCTTAGGTTTAAGGACACATTCTAATATGTTCTAATCATCTTGAATATGTAACGCATGCACTTTGAATCTCACATATTTTAGCTATTGCATGAACATGTTTTACAGCTAGCTATTTTAAGGGATAGGTAAACAGTAATTCCTGTCAACTATTATTAAATAGTTTTATGTGAAGCAATAGCAGTGACATTCTTGGAAGAACTTTATGAAATATTTTATAATTTTTTAAGTTTGGTATTATGCTTGTGGGAACCCTGATTATAGCTTTTTAAGCAAACTTGTATTTTATGTATAAACATGGATGGCTCATCATTAGGTGATCATTGCCCAACTTTGCCACCAGATGTCAGCAGACCAAATAGGAAGGTCCCATGTTGTAGAACAGATTTCACTACTAAATCTTTAATATAGTCTGCTCTTTTAGCACCTCATTTTTGCACAGACCTTCTTGATACTAGTTTTTATAAGGATATAAACTACTGTATCATTTTTTTTCTTATAAATGGGAATTAAGGAAATGTGGCTAGCATAGTTTAGCCTTTAATAACACCCAAACACTTTTATTTTTTATACAGGTTTTTCAAGTACGAAAAGTCACAGGAGCAAATACTGGAAAAATATTTGCCATGAAGGTGCTTAAAAAGGTGATACCTTCCCTCCTCTTTCCCCCAGACTATATTCTTAATTACTATAAAATTCACATTTTGGTCTAAAATTCTCAGTCAGTAAATATTTCTTACACAATTTTAAGTCCTTTTAGAATGTGAGATATGTTTGATTATTATTATAACTGTTTTCTTTCTGTTTGGTGAGGGTAGGAAGGAGAGCTCTTTCAATTCTCCTCTGAGGTAACTCTTATTTCTTTGTTCTGGTCTCTATATTTCTAAGTAATTTAGCATATCCTGTTATCACTTAATGCATCCATTTTAGAATTATGTATAGTACAGACTTCCTGTTTTACTCTTTTTTTTTAACCCCATCCTCCCTTTGCCCTGCCCTCTCATTTTGCTTCACTTTCATTGAATCTACTATTTTATTCTCATACCTTTCAACAACTCTGTAAAACATCTTTGAGGCCAATATTCTGTGGTCACGCTTATTAGATAATCTATCACTTTTAGGCATAATTGTCATTATTGGACTTTTCCTTTACCATAATTCTTGGAATTCTCTTGACTCCTTCAGTGTTGGATTCTTTGTTTCCTGGGTCCTATATCTTCCAATATCAGTGTCTGTAGACTCATTGGTATGGATCAGTTGGTACTGAGAAAGATCCTCTATTTTTTTGTCTACAAAAAGCATTCTGGAACTAGATGAGAGAGAGGAGATGGAGATCTCACTTTTCCACACTAAGACTTGCACTGAAGTAATTTTTACTTTAGCACTCCAGTCTTACTGACCCTTCACTCTATTTTTTTCTGGAAAGTACATCTCTGAGTGAGTTGTTTCCTGGCTGGTTAGTGTGGGGATGTGAACCTTGTTGGTGTATCTGTTCCTTACACAGACTTTCAGATAATCTCCCTGTTTTTAGTCCTCCACCTTCTGCCTGCTGCAGTCTTGGATGACTGATATTTCCCCCCCTTTCTTTTTATTTTTGCCTCTAATTTTTGAACCCTGCTAGGTTTCTGTTGATAGAATGAACTTATTTTGAGTTATTCCTCTTTGGCAGGCATTTAGGTTTGATATATTCTACAAATCATGTACTATTGCTTTATTCCCTATCTGCCTTTTTTTGAGGTGTAGAGTTACTTATGTTTCCTAGTTTTATTGAAGAGGGATTATGTGTGTTTCATTTCTTATTCTTTTTGTTTGGGATTAATTTCTGAAAAGATCACACTGTCTTAAAACAAGGGTTAATAGAAAACTATTAAAAGATAATTAAAATTATTTTTTGAAAAAAGTATAGTTTTTTTTTCTTTTATTATTATTAGTTAGGGTATTACAAATGTGTCCTCATCCCCCCTGAACATAAAGTTGAATGTAACTACATATATATGTTCAGTTTAAAAAATTTGGCTCTCAAAAGAAATTTCAATCTTTGTAGTGTTGATATGTGGCTCTGCTGATTAAAGAGTTTGCTGACCACTGGTGTAGATGTACCACAGTTTTTTAATCCACTCATCTGCTGATGAGTATAATTTATAACTTATTATAAATTGTGCGGCTATGAACATAGGGGTGCATATATTATTTCTGATGAGTGATGTGATTTTCTTAAGCTATATTCCTAGAAGTGGGATCACTGGGTCAAATGGCAGTTCCATGTTTAATATTTTGAGTAAACTCCATACTGGTTTCCATAATGACTGTACCAGTCTGCATCCCCACCAGCAGTGTACTAGGGTTCCCCTCTCCACAATCTCTCTAACACTTGTTGTTTGTTGATTTGTTGATGATAGCCATTCTGACCGGTGTGAGATGAAAAAGTATAGTTTTTTGTTGTTTTTTAAATTGATTTCAGAGAAGAAGGGAGAGGGAGAGGGAGAGAGATAGAAACATCAATGATGAGAGATACACATTAACTGGTTGTCTCCTACAAGGGCTGGGGATCAAGCCTGCAACCGAGATATGTGCCCTTGACTGGAATCGAACCCGGACCTTTCAGTTTGTGGGCCAATGCTCTATCCACTGAGCAAAACTGGCCAGGGCAATAACAGTGTTTTTAATGCTTTGGTTTCTACCTTCTTGATTTTCACTTAAGGTATAAATAACTTCTTAACTTAAAAGCTGAGAAACTACTATGGCCACATAGTATTGATGATTTTGTTTAAAGAAGCAATTTAGGTATTCTAAACATCAGTTTCTACATTAGCAAGTCAGGATTAATCTGCTGTCTGGCTTTCCCATTGAAATAATTTGAGATTAATGATTGTTTAAACATCTGCAAACCATATTAGGTGTAGAATTAAAGACAGTATAATAATACTTGTTCTAGGAATGTTAAAAGAAATCCTGGTCAAAATTCTTTGAGTAATTCATTCCTTTTGACATGTTGCTTATTCATGCCTGGTAATCAGGGCTGACCATAATTAGTCATAATTATATCTTGAGTGAGGTATGTTTCTGGCACTGGTATCTGTAATGAAAAGAAGAGGTGGTTTTTTCCCCCACTGTTGGTGGGTGGGTGTGGTGTATTGGGAAATCCATAGACTTAATTACTGCTAAATGTCAGGGTTCCTTTTTGGGCCCAGGCATCTAAGACAACTTGCTTGCCTCTCCTTTCACTTAGCTACCACTCCTTCCCACTTTCAGGGTTTTCCTTTCCCCGACCCTAGCTAGACAACCAGATACTGTCCCAGTCTTTTCTTGGTGTGCATGAAAGCTCACAGGAAAAATAATGTAAGAGAAGAGGTTGCTAGGGTTAAGCCCAGGGTTTTAATTCCTAAATCTCTAGGTAAGATAACTTTGAGTTTCTTCCTTCTGATTTTTGTTTATTTTTATTAATCCTTACCCAAGGATATTGAATTTATTGGGATGACATTGGTTAATTGTTTTAAATCATGGCTTCATATTGATATCCCTAATTCCAGTCCAATTTTATAGGGTTCTTCCGCCCTCAGTCCATATTTACATTTCCGTTTTTCCATAGTGAGATGCCTAATGGTATTAATATATTTACTCATTTACTCAGTTGCATGATATATACAAATAGTTTGAGAATACCAATACTACTAACAACTACAAACCCACTAAATGTGGTTTAAGATTTCTTAAGTACAGCATAGGAACTATATAATAAATAATATTGTGATAACTATGTTAATCAGCTTAACAATAACCCACAACCTTTGGACCAACTGTAATAACTATGTATGATGCCAGGTGGGTACTGGAAATATCAAGAGGAATACTTTGTAAAGTATGATTGTCTAACCACTATGCTATACACTTGAAAGTAATGCAAAATAATATTGATTGTAAACTGTAATTGAAAAAGAAAAAAAAGATTTCTTTGCAATTTTTGTTATGCTACACACACACACACACACACACACACACACACACATCACTTAAATACCTTTTTATCTACTGTGGTAAGCTTTTTTTTTCCTTGTCAAAACAAGGCCACCAAAAATTAGGTTGCCTTTCTAAAAAAATGGGAAAGAGAGACGTGATAAGCTTTTTAATGTAACATTTGATTAATTATATGTATTTCTGTTGTATTCACTTTTACTTCCCTCCCTGATTCTTGTTGATTTAATTTTATTTTTGGAATGTATAAAACATTAACATTTTATAATCATAGTAATATTTGATTTAGGTCAGAAAAAAAATGAATGAGAAAACCATTAAGGCATTACTCAGAAGGCATATCTCATTTCCTACCTTTCTACTGTCATTAGCTTTGGTTTATCTTAGTTATGTTTTATAATTGCAGGTATAAGCAGATATATATATATAATTTTTTTTTTCTCTTACTAAAGGCCCAGTGCACAAAATTTGTGCACTCTGTGGCGGGGGGTGGGGGGGTGGTCCTTCATCCCGGCCTGCGCCCTCTCACAGTCCAGGAGCCCATGGGGGATGTCCAACTGATGGCTTAGGCCCGCTTCCCGTGGGGAGCAGGCCTAAGCATCAGTCAGACATTCTTAGTGCTGCCGCAGAGGCGGAAGAGGCTGTGTTGAGCATCTGCCCCCTGGTGGTCAGTGCGCGTCATAGAGACCGGTCATTTGGCTGTTTGGTTGATTTGCATAATAGCTTTTTATTATATAGGATTTCCCCTTTCTTAAACAGAATGGTAGCATACAATGTAAACTGTCATGCCATATATGCTCTTTTGCACCTTGCTTTCATAGAGATGTTTTCATTCTTTGTATAGCTTTTTTACACAATGTGTAACTAGTCCATAGGTTTTTCAGCCAATATTTTATGCATGGGCTTTTGGGTTGTTTCTAATGTTTCACTTTTACAAATAATATTACAACTAATAACCTTCTGTACATGCTTTTTCATGTTGCTGGAGGTGCACCAGAACTTAGTCCTAGAACTTAGACTTAACATGTCCAAAACAATGCATTATTTTTCCTCAAAACTTTTTTCTTCCCTTCCATTCCCCATTATTAAATGACACCATTATCTATCCTATTACTTAAATAGAAACCACGATACCATGATTTCTTCTCACAGCTAGATAGTCAGCAAATGCTAATTATGTATCTTTACCCTTTCTTTTTTTAATTTTTACCTTTCGTTTTCTTAGTTACAGGTCTGAGTTCTTGCTTAGTGTACTGTACTGGCCTCCTAACAGCTCTCATTTCATTTCTCCTATAGAACTCAACATTGTTACTAGAACTGTCTTTCTGAAAGGCAAGTGCTTTTCATTTCCCTTACCTTAACATTTCTCCTCTGCCTCTAAGATAAGATTCAAGCGTGTTTGCTTAGATGCCCAGGCCTTCTATTTCCTGGCCTCCACCTACATCTTCCACCTAATCTCTAACCACTTCTAACCATACTGAACTACTTATAGAGTTGCTAGACACATCTTGTCCTGTCAAGCCTCTTTTGCACTGGGAATGCTTTTTTATATCCTCCACATTTTGTCTTAGTAACTTTTCATGATACAGCTTAGGTACCACCACCTCAAGAAAGACTTCTTGCCATGTCAGGTGCAATTTCCCTGTTGACCCATAGCACCTTATGCTTACTTCCATTGACTTATCTCTCTTCCCTGAGACTTTGGGCTCCTGTGAGCTAGAGACTCCTTCTGTTAGTTCTGCTTTCTTATTACAGAGCCTGGAGCATAGTAGACATTCAACAGTTAATGAATATATGAATAAACTTAATCTTTTTACATTTTTTAAAAAGTATCTGTAGGTTTGCATTTACATGTTCACTTCAAAAAATCCAAACAGTGCAGATATATATATAAGAAGTATATGTCTTCTATTTACATCTATCTCAATTTCTAGTGGTAACTACAATTAATAGTTTAATATTGGCAAGAAAAGCACAAATTAGATTTTCCATTTACTATAGAATCAAGTGTCTACTGTTTTGTTCTTATAGATCATCTCTTTTCCTTTAGGCAATGATAGTAAGAAATGCTAAAGATACAGCTCATACAAAAGCAGAACGGAATATTCTGGAGGAAGTAAAGCATCCCTTCATTGTGGATTTAATTTATGCCTTTCAGACTGGTGGAAAACTCTACCTCATCCTTGAGTATCTCAGCGGTCAGTACACGCAGTTTGGTGTAATTAATTGCATTTGCTCCAGAAACTGGGTCAAAACATCATTTTTCAATGGAAAAATGCTTTTTTCCAATGTGATCAAATAGCTCTTAAGATTGATGAATACATTGACATAAGGAATTCAGATGTGACCAGGTGTTTCTTTTTGCAGACAAATATGAAGGAAACTTTAAAGAATAAGTTTTTTTCCTCCCATCTGTAAAATTTTATCTTAATTCCTTTGTAACTAGTTACTTAACAAAATAACAAATACGTAATTGATAGTGCCATCATATTGATTGGGTAAGATACTATAATTGGATAAGATACTTTTATAACTCAAATAAATCATCAAAGTATTTCTTTCTAAACTGAAGTGGAAAACTCACTGACAGTATTGATTAAGATATTGAGTATTTTTGGAAATTTGTCTTAAAACAAAAATATTTTGGGTTAATGTAGCCTTATTGATAAATTATGCATTTAGATTAGAAATTATCCACTTCCAGGGTTTACCACCTCCTAGAAGCTACTTGTTCCACATATCATTTCTAGATCACAGCAAACAAATACACTTGAGTTTTCTTAAAAATAGAGATTTCCCAATAGCATATGACATGGAACAGAAAGCTGCAGAATTTAGTAACTTTTTTGTGACATTTGCCAGTTTTCTCTTGTAACTTAATTTTGACATAATTTCATATTTACACAAAAATTTGCAAGAATAGTACATTTCCCACATACCCTTCACCTAAATTCCCCAAGTGTTATCATTTTACCACAATGTTTTGTTTCATCCGTGTCTTTCTCTTTCTCTCTATGTATATGTATATATGTGTGTCTATATATGTGTATATACATACATGAATACATATATACATAGTTCTTTTCTGAACTATTTAAGAGAGTGTTGTAGACATGATTTCCCTTTGCCGCTAAATACTTTATATTTTCTAAAATCAATAATAGTATCTTACATAACTATACTAAAATTATTAAAAATAGGAAATTAACATTGATACAGTAATATCTCAGTTTTCTTTAATCTGGAACAGTTCCTCAGTCTTTCTTTGTCTCTCATGACCTTGACATTTTTGACAAGTACAGGCCAGTTACTTTATAGACTCCATCAATTTGTGCTTATCTGATGTTTCCTCAGGATTAGTTTCAGGTTATGCATTTTTGGGAGGACCATCCAAGTGACATTGTTTCCTTCTTCATGCATCAGATCAGGAGGTACATGGTGTATGTATATATATATATATATACAAAGATATATATATCTTTGTCCCATTACTGTTGATGTTAACTTTGATCACATGTATAAGGTGGTGTCCGCCAGTTTTTATCCTGGTGAGGTTTTCCCTTTGTATTTAATAAGTATCATGAGAAGATATTTTGAGGTTACTTAAATATCTTGTCTCTCATCAAACTTTTCACATACGGTTTTAGCATCCATTGATTCTTGCCTAAAACAATTAACTCTGATGGTTGTCAAGTGACTTTTCTTATTCCATCATGCCTACTTCATTTGTTATTTGGCATTCAGCTGTAATGAAGAGCTTTCCTGTCCCCTCCATTGAAAAAATTAATTCAAGACCTATTTATCTGTTTGTTGACTTATATCACTGTGGACTCATGGATTCTAAGATTATTCAGTGGGATATAACCCTTTATTATCACTTATTTTGGAACTCAAATTGTGCCATGCTTTTTATTTTTATTTATTTTTATTATTATTTTTTAAATATATATTTTATTGAGTTTTTACAGAGAGGAAAGGAGAGAGATAGAGAGCTAGAAACATCGATGAGAGAGAGACATCGACCAGCTGCCTCCTGCACACTCCCCACCGGGGATGTGCCCGCAACCAAGGTACATGCCCTTGACCGAATCGAACCTGGGACCTCTCAGTCCCCAGGCCGACGCTCTATCCACTGAGCCAAACCGGTTTTGGCATGCCATGCTTTTTAGAAGGCTGCTGCCAGGTTCGTCTAATTTAAGAGTTATGAGGCATTCACTAATTTGCAAAGTTGGTTTTAATTATATACTAATATTTACTTATGGGTAAAATGTTAGAGAAGCTTTAATCAAGTTTTTTTTTTTAAACTCAGGTCTGGAATCTATAAAAATTTTTAAGTTCATAGATATAAAACCTAGAATTCCAAAACTTACATATTTCACATAAGAGTGGGAACACTGTTAAAAAATAGGATTCTGAGGTCTTAGTTTTAAAACTATAATTTTTAGAATCTTATTTTTAAGGCGCTTGATGTTGTTTAATTATGGTTAAAAGTAAAGCACAGACCCTCTCATTAGAAGTGGGTTAGAAATAAAGATTGATTTATTTCTAATGTCTTTTTTATTTCTTTACAGGAGGAGAATTATTTATGCAGTTAGAAAGAGAGGGAATATTTATGGAAGACACAGCCTGGTAAGTGACATTTTTGTGGTTGCATGGATTCAGGTAATGTTAAAGCAAAGCCTTATTCCCACTGTGGGCAGCCAAATGACTCACTAAATTGTTCGGGAGCCATTCAGTCACTCAGGACTTAAAGGGGGAGAAGCAGCTTTGGGACTGGGCAGCTTTTGGAGGTCACGTCATTCCTTTGCCTTCAGGCCTTGGGTGCAACGCTCTTCACACCAGTTCCTAACAGAACCATTCTCACTGGGGCTTTCTTTCCTTGAATTGGTAAGCTGCCTGCCTTGGTTGTGGGTGAGTTTGATTTTCCAGTGAAACTTTGTGTGTGGAACAATGGAAAGTATCAGCAATCACCACCTTTTTTTAGACTTTTCAGTTCCCCAGGGGCAGTCTTAGGCAGGTGATAAGCCTGCACATATCATCTGTGGATTAATTCTATGGCCAGGATGGGATCTACCTTCCTATTTCTTCTGCTTCAAATTAAAAATGTGCACATTCTTTTGTGAAATGATAGTATTGGGTAACAGTAAATCAGTTTATCCTACACAATAATTGAATAGAAAACACTTAAATGTTTTTTCTACCTTAATTACCAAACTGCATTCCATTGTTTAATTTCAGGCCTTTTCTAACACAGAAGCTGCATTTAAGAGCCTTAGGGATGAAGTGCCCTTTTTTGGAGGAGGCTCTCTGAGCCATGTTGGAGGCTGTTTGGGGTCGTGCTGGCTGTGAAACTGCCTCAGTCCTCTAGGACACACCCTCTCCATCCTGGAGTAATCTGCAGGATTGCAACATTGTTATGCAGCCAGTATTGCAGTGCCTTGTGCTTTTCGAATCCAGACAGGGTTGACTCAGCCCTTTATTCTTTTGAGGTAGATAAATTTGAGTGTCACACAGTTTATAGTTGTGGGCTGTCTGGCAAGAGGGAGGGCAGATACTGTGGGCATGTACTGTGTATAAATATGCAGCTTTATTAAGTAAGGGGTGAATGGGCTCCTAAGGATCAGGTTATATATAAGGTATCTTCTCAAACTAAGATTTGCTCTTTGAGAATAACAAAATTCTTATTTCCTATGGGATTTTAAAATTGGGGGTGGGTGGGAGAAATTTGCTTTGATCTGAATGACTATGGGCCTAGTTCCTACACAGACAGAACAAAACATGACTAGTAACAGTTTGGCATATTCTGGATTTCTTAGCAATTTTAGCATATGTTCTGATGATGAAATAAAATATAGTTTCACGAAAAAAGTGAAACATGTCTTCATACCTTTTGGCAGCATCTTGTGCCATCTCTTTCCCCGATATTCCTCCTGCCACTAATTTGGTCTTTGGTGCATGTCTATTTCTTCCAAGGTTTTTTGCTCCATACATAAAACTGCTTTGAGTAGATTACTCTTTTTAATTTTTATTAAATCACTTTTGTTTCCAGCTTTTACTTGGCAGAAATTTCCATGGCTTTGGGGCATTTACATCAAAAGGGGATCATCTACAGAGACTTGAAGCCGGAGAATATCATGCTTAATCACCAAGGTGGAGATATACTGTAAACAATTCTATAGTAAATAACCATCTTAAAATCCTCCCACACAGGTCATGGTCATTTTCAAAGCCCCATATTCACATGTCTATTATTATATACATTCTTCCCTCAGAACTTAAATGACATCATGATACTTGCTGAGATTTAAATATTTAGGTATTTATGGTTGATGAGATTAAAGGGAGTTGAGGATAACTGGCCACTATACTACATTTTTTTAATTCTTACTCTTTATAACTCATCATTTTTTAGAAATCCTTACATAAAATGTGGTGCGCCACAGCCAGTCCAAACACAAATTTTAGTTTACTCCTTAAATTGGAAAATGAATCTAACTTTACATATTGGGTTTTCTTTAATGATGAAAATACATAATTATTAGAAGCAGTACTTTTATATGATAACTTTTATTAATGCTATAAAAAAGGACAGGCTTAGAATTGAACCAAAATAATTGATGTAGCTTTGGAAATAAAATACTTAGTAGGTATCAGTTTATTCTTGCTGATCAGTTGTAACAACAAACATAAAAATCAGATATTAATATTCTGTACAGCTATAGGGCCTTGATTATAGCCACATGCTGCTGCAGACAGTTTAGTTTATGTGAGAGTAATCTGGGCTGGGTTGACTTGGCAATTCAGTTCACTCACACTCCAAACGAGCAACCAGCTAATCAGGATATCTGGGGGGCTGCTGATCCTTAGATGTCTACAAAATGAAGTACAAGGTAGTTAACAGTTTTAAATCCTTAGGCAGAAAATGGTGTATGGACAACTGATGCCTGTATAAATGTTTCAAATTGTGCTTCCCACCTTCCTTCCCGCCTCGCTCCCCAATTTTCAGAGAGAGAAGAAGGGAGAGAAAGAGAAATATTGGCCAGTTGCCTCCCATACACACCCTAACTGGAGATTAAACCCGAAACTGGGGCATGTGCCCTGACTGGGAATCGAACCCATGACCTTTTGGTTATGAGACGATGCTCCAACCAACTGAGCCACACTGGTACCTTTCCTTTCTTTTTCTTTTTTTTAAAAGGAGATACACTATATTTAACCAAGTATAACATGGGAATATATACATTTCCCTCCCTCCCAGTTCTGCACACATGGATATTGATTCTGAATTATAAAGCAAAGGAATAGGGAAGTGATAGTTTACTTCTTTGATTCATAAGCTTGAGTGTGTCCGGTGGTTCTGTGAAAAGAAAGATCATACTTCTTCTGTGTCAGAGTAAAATACACATTTACATTTGAAACAACAGGCCAATGCCTTTTATTTTTTCTGAAATAAATCTGGAATAGTAGTGTCCCTGGGGTGGTTGAACCACTGAATATCTATGACAGTCCCGTAAAGCTGAACTTGAACTGAAATATTCTTTGTAATGTGGTGAGTTTATCACTTGCCTGAATCTGAAATGATGGTCCCATGTCATGTAGCAATTTTATTTCTTTTTCTGAACTGGTAGTGTATTGGCAGAATGATTTAATTTGTTATAGTGACTTTCTGAGACCATTTTAAAAGCTGTCAAGTCACTGTAATAAAAGCTACATATTTGAAATATGAACTGAATTGCCCAGTCATGCCTTTGTTTAAAAGGTGCAGAATGTCTTTATAAGGTCTGTGTGTTTAAACCAGACTTCAAGTTTTCCCAGGAATTACTTTCTCAGGATGGTAGAGGATTCTAGATATAGGTGAAGCTAGTACCTTAGACAAGCTGTTTCACTCTTTTATTCCCCACCCCTTGCTATATAGATATTATCATTGGCAAAAAATGAATCTACCCTAAACTTAGAGTTAACATCCCATTTTATGGATTGCACCTTGGTAGTTCTTGATAACTTCAAAAAATTAAAGCAGAAAAAGTTAAATGGAAGGATAGATTATTATCTTGTATGATGTTTAAACACCATCTAAACCCGAGATTTCTCAGAATAACCATGGTATAACCTTTCATTTGCAGGTCATGTGAAACTAACAGACTTTGGACTATGCAAAGAATCTATTCATGATGGAACAGTCACACACACATTTTGTGGAACAATAGAATACATGTGAGCTGCATGTTGAAAGAAATATAACTGGTTTGGGGGTAATAGCTATCTTTTACCTGGTTTAAGTAGTATTGTGCTAAATTTTCTGTAGCATTATTTGGCTTCATATTTTGTTTTAGAAACTCTTATTCAGATGATATGCAAGTGGGTGAATTTTGGGGGTATATTGTTTTTCTTGTTGTAGGGCCCCTGAAATCTTGATGAGAAGTGGCCACAATCGTGCTGTGGATTGGTGGAGTCTGGGAGCATTAATGTATGACATGCTGACTGGAGCAGTAGGTGCACAGTTAAAAACTGCATGTGTTATATATTGTCTGTGCTGAGTAATTATTAAATCACTATAGCAAGAGACCTTTCCTGTACGCCTTGAAAATATTACCAATGGAGTTATTTTTTAAAATTTAGCACAAAAAATGCTTTATTAGCAGTAAGTAACATGGGCCCCTGTACTTGTAAATCATTTTCATTTAAATGATCTATGTCATGGAAGTCCTCTGAAATAGAGGTAAAATAGATACGGCCCTTATTTTATAAATGGAGAAAGTGAAGCATAAAATTACATTATCGCACAAAGTTAATGGTGGAATCTCAGTTCCTTTCAGGACATTGCTATTTCTTCTGTCCTGTTGTTTAAAAGCTATAGTCTTTAACAGTCCTCATACATTTCTGACCTCTATGAATAACTGAGTAATTTAGGAAATGGATAATTCTGTTATTTTTATTTTTTATATGCTAATTTTTCTCATTCTTTTCTACTCTTAGCCACCATTCACTGGGGAGAATAGAAAGAAAACAATTGACAAAATCCTCAAATGTAAACTCAATTTGCCTCCCTACCTCACACAAGAAGCCAGAGATCTGCTTAAAAAGGTAGGGTTCTAAATAGGCACTGAAATCATAAGCCTTAACTACTAGGATTTAAGTAGAATTAAATATACATTTTGAATAAGAATCATGCACAGATATTGAATGAAAAAGTCTATAGATTTTGCCGAAACCGGTTTGGCTCGGTGGATAGAGCGTCGGCCTGCGGACTGAAAGGTCCCAGGTTCGATTCCGGCCAAGAGCATGTACCTGGGTTGCGGGCACATCCCCAGTGGGAGATGTGCAGGAGGCAGCTGATCGATGTTTCTCTCTCATCGATGTTT
>NW_006295564.1:775853-802687 GCF_000327345.1 Myotis davidii | reverse complement strand
AGGGAAAGTATAAATTTTTTTAAAGGTTTTATTTTCTTTTTATCCCAAACAATATTTATTTTCCCAAGGCAAAATAGATAAGCAAATTCTCTAAAGAAAAAATAATCAGTTTGACTAAGTTCATCAGTGTTTTTTCCTTCTCTCTAAAGCTGCTGAAAAGAAATGCTGCTTCTCGTCTGGGAGCTGGTCCTGGGGATGCTGGAGAAGTTCAAGTAGGGACTGGCATGCTTGGTGGTTGGAGGGAGAGAGGATGCTAATGTTGTGTATTTGTGTAGGTTGTATGTAGTTGCTTACAAGTATTGCTTATTTTGTGATCAGTATGTTCAAGCAGGCAGTGTCAATCCAGTGACGTCTGCTCCCCTTGACTGTTCTTTCTGCTCTTTCTTTTCTAGGCTCATCCATTCTTCAGACATATTAACTGGGAAGAATTGCTGGCTCGGAAGGTGGAGCCCCCATTTAAACCGCTGTTGGTATGTATACATGAAATCATATGATTTGAGGGACCTGGCACATTTTTAAAATAAAATCTCAGAGCAGTCAAACAATTTTTTTGTTGTTATTGTCAATCCTCACTCAAGGATATTTTTCCATTGATTTTTTAGAGAGAGGAGGGGGAGGGGAGAGAGAGAAAAAGAGGGAAACATCGATGTGAGAGACACACATCAATTGGTTGACTCCCCCATGCACCCCAACCAGTGCCAGGACTGGGGACTGAGCCTGCAACTGAGGTATGTCCCCTTGACTGGAATCAAACTCCAGACCCTTCAGGCTACCAGCCAATGCTTTATCCACTTAGCTAAACCGCCTAGGGCTCATTTTTTTGTTTTGTTTTATTTTGCTTAATTTAGCTGGAATTTTAAATTTGATTTCCTGAGAATTTTTTTCTTCAGAATGTGGAATATATGTTTTCTAGGATTACAGCAACCAAGTACCATAGGCTTGGTGGCTTAAACCATAGAAATTTATTGTGTTACAGTTCTGGAGGCTAGAGATCTGAGATTGAGGTATTGGCAGAGTTGGTTCCTTCGGAAGGCTATGAGAGAGACTCTGTTCCATGCCTTTCTCCTAACTTCTGGTGGTTTGCTGGCTGTCTTTGGCTTCTTTGGCTTGTAGACACATCACCT
Organism: Myotis davidii; assembly: GCF_000327345.1. Classification (NCBI taxonomy): domain Eukaryota; kingdom Metazoa; phylum Chordata; class Mammalia; order Chiroptera; family Vespertilionidae; genus Myotis; species Myotis davidii. Next base: position 801,563 of record NW_006295564.1, on the reverse strand, counting down.
CAGTCTCTGTCTTCATGTTCACATGGGATTGTCCTTGTGAGAATGTGCACACATTTGTGTGCAGGTCTGTGCCCACATTTTCCCTTTTTCTAAGGACACCAGTCATATTGAATTAGGATACTCCCTGCTCCAATTTGACTTCTTCATAACTAATTATATCTGCAATGGTTTTCATTCCAAATAAGGTCATATTCTGAGTTACTGTGAGAGTTAGAGCTTCAACATATGAGTGTTGCGGGGGTAAGGGGGGGATTTCAAACCATAATAATATGTTTATGAGTAAATGAGTTAGTATGTTAGTTCTTGTCTTTCTACCACATCAGAATTAGAGAAAATGGTTTCTTTTTCTATTCTTGGGGTGAAGGTGGAGGAGGATAATGATAATTATTTGGTCCTTAGAGCACAAGGTGACTTGCTTTAAAATTTCAACATATATAATTGTAAGGAGGATAATTAGCCCTCATGTACCAACTGCCCAACTTCAAAAGTTGTCAGGTCATCTTGATTAAACATAAATATGCTATCATCACCATTAAAAAGCTGACAATTTCCTTAGTTGTCCCCGCCCCCCCCGCCCCCGTTTGTTTCAATAAGGATTCAATCAAGGCCTGTATAATTTTGTTACTGTGGCTCTTAGGTTTCTTTCCATCTATAGATTACCCCCTCTTAATTCTTTTGAGGACTTATTGGGGAAAAAACAACACTGGACCATTTGTCCTGTAGGGTCCCTCATTTTGATTTTTTTATTTTAACTCGGTCTCATTGACCTTGTTCATCTGTTCCTGGTATTTCTGAAAACTGGTGGTTAGATTTAGATGCAGATCAGATTAAACTTTTGAGGTTGTATATCTTGATCGGGAGACTTAGGGGTCATTGGTCATTGTCTACATCACTGGTTCTCAGCCAGGGTCAGTATGGCAATATCTGGAACAGGTTGTCACAACTTGGGAAGGGGATGCTACTAGTACCTAGGTGTAGAAGCTAGAGATGCTCCAAATATTCTATAATGTACAGGACAGCCCTCTATAAGAATTGAGGCCCAAAGTGTCAATAGTGCTGAGGTTGGGAAACTCCTGCCTAGTTCCAGGATTTCATTAGGGGTTTGTAAAATTCTTTTTTTTTAAAAATATATTTTATTGATTTTCCACAGGGAGGAAGGGAGAGAGACAGAGAGTTAGAAACATCGATGAGAGAGGAACATCGATCAGCTGCCTCCTGCACATCCCCTACTGGGGATGTGCCCGCAACCCAGGTACATGCCCTTGACCGGAATCGAGCCTGGGACCCTTCAGTCCGCAAGCCGACGCTCAATCCACTGAGCCAAACCGGTTTCGGCTGTAAAATTCTTTTACTATAATATTGTTATTCATTCTTTATTTATTAGCTGGAATTCTTCCATAAAAAGAAACTCTTTACATCAGTTGCTTTGTTACCTGAGGTACAGTTCATACAGGAGAAGCAGAATATGTGGCCTTTTTCAAAATAATGAATTAGTTTCCTAACATCCAAATTGACCAAAGAATTACGTGATTTTTATTTTTATTTTTTTAATATATTTTATTGAGTTTTTACAGAGAAGAAGGGAGAGGGATAGAGAGCCAGAAACATCGACGAGAGAGATCGATCAGCTGCCTCCTGCACGCCCCCCAGTGGGGTCATGCCCACAACCAAGGTACATGCCCCTGACCGGAATCGAACCCGGGACCCCTGAGTCCGCGGGCCAACGCTCTATCCACTGAGCCAAACCGGTCTGGCAAATTATGTAATTTTTAAATGTAGTGCAGTAATGAAATCATGTCTTTTAATATATTTGTGTTTCACCTGGCCTATGTGGCTCAGTGTTTGAGTGTCTACCTATGAACCAAGAGGTCATGGTTTGATTCCTGGAAGGGCACATGCCTGGGTTGTGGGCTCAATCTCCAGTATGGAATGTACAGGAGGAGCCAATCAATGATTCTCTCTCATCATTGATGTTTCTATCTCTCTCTCTCTCTTCCTTCCTCTCTGAATTCAATAAAAATGTATTTTAAAAAATAATAACAACATATTTGTGTTTCAATCTATTGCAGTTTTTTTTTAAATTGGTGTTCAGCTTTTGAGATTTAAGATTTTTTGCTTTTTTAAAAGACACAACCACATACTCTGATGTACCAGAAAGAAGGCTGTAATGCATTTGATTTGTATAATATAGACTACTTACCATTTTCTAATCATTTTTTTATAAAGCAATCAGAAGAGGATGTGAGTCAGTTTGATTCAAAGTTTACACGTCAGACACCTGTTGACAGCCCAGATGACTCGACTCTCAGTGAAAGTGCCAACCAGGTCTTTCTGGTAAGTGACAGAATTTCCATGTTGGCATAGGAAATTTAAGTATGAGGATGGGCCCTTTTCAATAAAAAAATTCAATTTGCTTGCTTTGCAGTTTCATGTAGATAACCCGAGGTGCTATTTTTTAAAGTTATCCCCTTAATAACTTACTGATGTTAGAAAATTGATTCTCATAATCCAACATTCTATTTTAGCAATTAGTGTAGGAGCGTATGTTTGGTTTTCAGAGTGTCTGATTCCTTTTTGGATTGGCCACTGACTTAAGATGATATTTGGCTCAGCAGAGCAACTGAAAGTGACAGCTATAGTAGTAGGAAAAGAGCTCATTGTAACTATTTTATTCCTGAAACAGACTTTTGGTACTCTTCACATAAGTCTAAAGGGGATTTTAAACCTATTAATTGTGACTATTTGACATCAAAATATATAGGTTCATATATGATAGTTAATAGATTAATCTTCTTTTTTAATTTTTATGGATTTCAGAGAAAGAGAGGGAGAGATAGAAACATCAATGATGAGAGAGTATCATTGATTGGCTGCCTCCTGCACGCCCCCTACTGGGGATCTAGCCCGCAACCCAGGCATGTGCCCTTGACTGAAATCGAACCCGGGACCCTTCAGTCCTCAGGCTGACGCTCTATCCACTGAGCCAAACTAGCTAGGACTAGATTAATCTTTATTGATAAAGCGTATTGATTTATACCTTGTCTCAGAAAAGCAAAGCTTTTAGATTTTGATAAACAAAAATGATTATATCTGATACCCATCATTGCATATTATTTTGCCTAAGTATCATGTATGCTTATGTTTATTTTATTACTAAAGTGTAACATGAACATCTACCTCTTTCCTTTTTTGTTATCCTTTGTCATTTCATTTTGGACCACCTTTAGAGGGAGTGGAATATGGGAAAAGCAGTCATTTGGAAGTTGGTTTTTTCCCTATTTGTTTCCAAGTTCACTGAATTTGTCACTCAATTATCCAACTTTTTTTTGTACCGCTCATGCTCACAGTATTAACACAAAGTAATGTACATTTTGGGGTGGAGGTTAAGTTCTAAATGTAGCATGGAGTACAAAAATTGTGTATATTCAAAATTAATCTTTTGTTGTTGTTAATCTTCATCAGAGAATATTTTTTCCATTGATTATTTATTTATTTATTTTAGAGGGAGTGAAAGGGAGGGAGGGTGAGAGACTGAGAGATAGAAACAGATGAAAGAGAAACATCATTGATTGACTGCCTCCTGCACACCCCCTAGGTATGTGCCCTGACAGGGAATTGAACCATGACCTCTGGTTCCTAGGTCTACGCTCAACCACTGTGCCACACTGGCCAGGCTAAAGTAGCTCTCCTTAAAAAATTAACAAGAAATAGTTACATTCCCTTACCTGGAGATTGGAGTTGTAGCAACTTCAGTTTGGTAAGTTCCTATCACAGAATTAAAGGAAATTCAAAGATGATCAAGGCACAGCCTAGTCCTCTTTAGCTCATTAGAACATGCCAGGAAGTGTCCTCTGAAGTCCATACGTGGCTATCACAAAGTGTATGCTCTACAGAACTTTATTAAATCTTTTTATTTGTAACTCATAACACTGATTCATAGGTGACTGGAATAATAAATAGAAGAGGACTGATTGTTAAAGAGATGAACATTGACAGCAAGAGAAATGCCAGTTGATAGCCTAATAGCAAGATCCAAGAAAGAAAAGCTAATAAAACTGCATATTGCCAATTACCATTGAGAGTTTTCACAATGCTGACACTTATTTATTCATCAAGAAACTACCAAGTCTACCTGATCACTGGGGAAAAATCACATGTGCTAAGTTAGAGAATTCTATTTTTATTTTGGCCTAATAATGAGAAACTGTTTTTGGGAGTGATAATCTTAGGTGCTTATATGCATGTGGCTAGAAACACTAGAATTTTCTTTGCATTTCTCTTGGTATTTACATCTTAATATGGAGCTTATATTTACCTGTTTTGTTCTACTCCTTTCAATAGACTGGAATTTTGTTTGCTGGCATATGGGGCTCAATAGAATTCTTTCTTGAGGTCTGTGCCTCGAGAAATGGCTGGAAAAAAGTTAACAGGTGTGAAATGAGATTGAGACAATTGGAGAGTATATAGATTAATGATTTTAGGGATGCATAATTGTTGTGATGGTATGTTACAGACTGAATAATCACATTTTCTTGATGTGTATGACAAATGACCTTCTGTAGTCCACTATTACTATCTTTCAGGGTTTTACATATGTGGCTCCATCTGTACTTGAAAGCGTGAAAGAAAAGTTTTCCTTTGAACCAAAAATCCGATCACCTCGAAGATTTATTGGCAGCCCACGAACACCCGTCAGGTATTCAGACTTTGTTACTTTCACCTTTCTTTTTTTTTTTTAAACCTAGAACAGCATTGTTTATGAAATTTATGCCAAGTTACATTTAATGAAAGACCTGGCCTCATATTCTCTTTGATTGACATATGCACAGCATCTATCTATACCTTCTTATATTGTAAGTGACTAGTCTGTACTAATCTCTGATAATCAGTTATATACCTTCCCTCCTAAAAGTAAGCAGCTGTCCTCTTTACCAATTCATTCAACATCTGTTGTGTGCCAGGAGCTCTGCTGCATGCTGGGGCACATGATTAACACAGGAATTGTCCTTGATGAAGTTTATAATTTAGTGAGAGGGAGTCACAGTAAGCTAGTGGTCCTCAACCTTCTGGCCCTTTAAATACAATTCCTCATGTTGTGACCCAACCATAAAATTATTTTCGTTGCTACTTCATAACTGTAATGTTGCTACTGTTATGAATTGTAATGTAAATATCTGATATGCAGGATAGTCTTAGGCGATCCCTGTGAAAGGGTCGTTTGACCACCAAAGGGGTCACAACCCACAGGTTGAGGACTGGTGCAGTAAGCAAAGAAGGAAATACAAGAAATATGTAATTGCGAGTAGTACCAAGTGCCATATGGGGGTGGAGGGAAGAATGTGTTGGTAGAGAGCAAAGAATAACAAGGGTGCACGTATTCATGGTGGTGAGAGAAAGGCCTTCCTGGTGAAGTAAGTCTATAAGAATGAAGAGAAAGAGCCAGCCATACAAAAAACAAAAATACAAGGTGTAACAGGTAGAACAACAACTTGTGCAAAAGCCTAAAGGGAGGAAAAAATATGACCTTTTTTTGGGAAATGAAAGGGAGGTCAGTGTTCCTGAGGTGTGGTGAGTGAGGAATAGAATGGCAAAGTTTTAGAGACGTATTTTATTTTAAATGCAATGGGAAGCTGTTTTAAGTGGGGAAGTAATATGTGTTGTTTTGAAAACAACAACAATAACAACTACTAAATATCACTGAGTGTTTTACTGGGGCAATTGTAAAGATAAAGAGACTAGTTGGGAAAGTAGGCGTTAGTCTAGGGGAGATAATTCAACTTTTGCTTTTGTGCTGATCCACACAAAAATAAAATTAAATGAAAATAAATGTCTTATTACCCCCCTCCCTTTAAATGCAAAGGAAAGTTTTTTTGTTGTTGAGATAATCTGTAAGACATATGAATGATAGCTCTTCCTTGTCTTAAAGCCCAGTCAAATTTTCTCCTGGGGATTTCTGGGGAAGAGGTGCTTCAGCCAGCACAGCAAATCCTCAGACGCCGGTGGAATACCCAATGGAAACAAGTGGAATAGAGCAGATGGATGTGACGATGAGTGGGGAAGCTTCAGCCCCACTTCCAATACGACAGCCGAACTCCGGGCCATACAAAAAACAAGCTTTTCCCATGATCTCCAAACGACCAGAGCACCTGCGTATGAATCTATGACAGAGCAATGCTTTTAATGAATTTAAGGCAAAAAAAGGTGGGGAGAGGACTTATGATTATCCTTCAGGGTGAAACAAGAAGACTGAAAATGACAGTCTCGAAGAGTCAGTGTCGTTACATAGAACACTTTGGACAGAGGAAAAATAAACCTGGATTTTAAAAATCAATCAATGGTGCAAAAAAAAAAACAACTTAAGCAAAATAGTATTGCAGAACTCCGAGGCACATCAGTTAATTGATTCCTAGCAACATCTTCTCAACATTATCAAGGATTTTCATGTTGATGGCTCAAAACTGACAGTATTAAGGATAGGATGTTGCTTTTGAATCACTGTTGAGTTCTGATTTGTGTCAAGGAAGAGTTATCCTTTCACTAGGCAAAGTATGAAATTGCCTGTCATACTTGCAACCAAGGACAAATTAGCATGCAAGCTTGGTCAAACTTTTCCAGTAACATGGAATCAAAGACAAACTTAACAATTGATGTTTTACGTGCAAACAACCCGAATCTTTTTTTTATATAAATATATATTTTTCAAATAGACTTTTGATTCAGCTCATCATGGAAAACATCCCAAACTTCAAATCCGAAATTTTTGGTTGGTGTGAAGAAAGCTAGACAAGTTCTGTTTCTTCTCTTGGTGAAATAATAAAAATGCAAATGAATCATTGTTAACCACAGCTGTGGCTCGTTTGAGGGATTGGGGTGGACCTGAGGTTTATTTTCAGTAACCCAGCTGCAACACCTATCTGTAATACTAGAAAAAATATATATTTAATCATTTCTATTTGCAGTACTGTTACGTGCTAAGCTTAACTGGAAGCCTTGGAATGGGCATATGTAGTATGTCCTACATTTCATCCTTGTCCTGGGCCTGCATTGCACTTGGAAACATAGCGCCACCTGTTCTTATACCAGTATTTGGTTCAAGACACCAAATGTTTTCAGCCTGTGGCTGAAGGAGGACAGAAGAGAGTCAGGATAAAATGCATATTGAGGGCGGCAAAGTGAGGGAGATTCAGGGAAGAGGGTGTTGCCATAGTCCACTCTCTATGTCTAATCTCTTCACAGCAAATTGGTAAGGTTTTAAGTTTTACTTTTTACTGTTTTTGCTTCCTTACATTTTTCCCCCTCAACAGTTTTCAAAGGAAAAAAGGTTCTTTTCTCCTGTACTGGGGCTACATTTTTTTATTGTAAAAATATTTGATGGCCTTTTGATGAATGTCTTCCACGGTGAATAAGAAAACTCAGTGGCTTAATTTAGGAAATATGCTACCAAGACACTATGTTTTTGAAATTGTAACAAAATCTACATAAGTGATTTACTGGTACAAAGAATAAAAATAAAGGTAACTTTACCTTTCTTAAATACTTCCTGCCTTAAAGAGAGCATTTCCATGACTTTAGCTGGTGAAAGGGTTTAATATCTGCAGAGCTTTATGAAAATATATTTCAGTGCATACTGGTATTATAGATGATCATGCAGTTGCAGTTGAGTCTTACTAACCTTTTTTTTGTCTTTTATAATGTCCTAGTCTGAGTGTGCAAAGTCAATTTGTAATATTTTGCAACCTTACAATTCTTTTTGAATAGATGCTGCTTGCTATGTTCTCCAAACCTTTTTGAGCCATAGGATCCAAGCCATAAAATTCTTTATGCATGTTGAATTCAGTTAGAAAAGAGCAAAGCTTTGCTTATTTAAATGGCAATTCAAGTGAGATGAGATGATTTTGCTTAATGGCATTAAGCAAAAACAGATCCATGAAAAATTATTGGAAATATACCTTTTCAATTGTGGCAATAAATGAAAAAAATTGATAATAGTTCATCTTTGAACAGAAAGCTGTTTTGTTTTTGTTTTTTAAATCACTCCCTGTAATCCCCCCTTCCCCATTATTGCAGTAGCCTACTGAGTACTTTATAACTGTAGCTAATAAATTAGAAGATACAAATAATGATAAGGCAGAAATTGTGCTTAAAGTGCAGATATTTGTTCTCTGACAGTTTATGATGTCTGGAAAAACAAACCCCAAAAAGCTATGGTGATATGTATAGACTCTATTTCAGACAGCATATGGCTTGTGATACTTTGATTTTTTTTTTCAGATATATTTACTAACTGTAGTGTTGACTGCCTGACCAAATTCCAGCAAAACTTTTACACCAAAATATTCCTCATCAGTCCTACTTGCTACTAACATATGCACTGTGATAGGCTGGCTATAAACACCCCATAGTTAAACCATTTTCATAATTAGTACTGCCAGCAATAGTGGCAAACTGCAACTTTTCTGCATAAAAAGCATTAATTGCACATCTGCCATCTATACAAATACAATTTTCCAAGTTAACATTAAGGGAAATTAAAGTCCTATGCTGTGGCAGGTTTATTGAGAAATTGTTTCATTAAAAGGATATCCCTGCTAAGACTGTGAAAACATGTCACGTGCCACATTAGTGTCACAGACAGAAAGCACACACCTATGCAATATGGCTTACCCTATATTTATTTGTAAAAATCCAAGCATAGTTTAAAATATATTATGTCAATATTACTAGTCTTGAGTTTCTAAGAGGGTTCTTTATGATTCTTCCAGGTAAGTGTATAAAAGAGATTAAGTGCTTTTTTTGTTTCATCACCTGATTATTTTCTTTAAAGTCAGCTATTACAGGATATTTTTTAATTTTATATACATGCTATTTTTTATTCAAATATAGTCACTGAGAACGAAGTTTACTAATTCTGATTTTATAAGGTTTGTAGCATTACAGAATAAACTGGGATTTATAAACCAGCTGTGATTAACAATGTAAAGTATTAATTATTGAACTTGAACCAGATTTTTTAGAAAATTACATTCTTTTCCCCTTTATGGTCTTAACTACTTTGAATCCTTCAAGGAGGATTTTTCCATGCTGTTGTTTTTTTGAGATAGAAGATAATGAGGGTAGGGTGGGGGAAGAATGCATGTATGATGCTCCATAAATTCAACATTCTTTAAGTAATATATGATTATAAAGAAGATACATCTTCAATAGTGTTAATATACTGAGCCTTGGATTTTTATATTTAATATAGGACCTAACTATTTTGGTAACTGAGTCATATGGTTCCTAGCTTACAAGGGCTAGATCTAAGATTCCCATGAGAAATGTTGAATTTATGAAAAATGGATTTTGAGGCTTTGAAAATGGTTCATTTCTCAAATAACATCAATGTCCAAACATTTTCCTTTTTTCATAGGCATAGACTCTAGGCAAGCTGGACAAACCAATCATAAAAGTATTTGTCACACCATGTCCTGTAGTCTCTTGCTGGTTAATATAAAACTTTTATTGTGTGATTCTTAATTTACCACTACAGCACAAGTATTATCTCAGTGGATTATCTGAAGTAATACCTGAAAGATGGGTTCATCTGTGTTTGCTCTTTAAATTTATTTTTTTTTCCTATCCCAAGTTGGCTTTGCATCTATCAGAGTAAATAAATTCTTCAGCTGCCTTATTAGGAGTGCTATGAGGGTAACACCTTTTCTGCTTTTCATCTTGTATTTAGTTTACTGTATTAAGTATTTGATTTCAGAATGAATGAATGTAAATAGAAATTAAATGCAAATTTGAATGAACAGAATATAGAAGTGATTTTTTTTATTATCCTAAGATAGGAAGAAATAACTATCAGGTGCACAAATGGTTTCAGTAAGTTTTTTCATTAACATGCCAGATATGTTCAGGTTCTCATATTTAATAAATTACAGTTGACCCTTGAACAACAATGGGTTTGAACTGCACTTGTCCACTTACTTACATGCAGAATTTTTTTCAGTAGATACATTTGGCCCTCTGTATCCATGATGCGAAGAGCCAGCTGTGGAGTCAAAAGTTATATGTGGATTTTGACTGGGAGGATTGTTGGTGCCCCCAATCCTCACATTGTTCAAGGATTAACTTTATTATATATGTGAGGAATGAGTTATAAAACTGTTTCTGCTGAGAAATTGAAGCTACTTAAATACATAACAAATTTTAGTACTAGTGTTATATATTAGATGTTACACATCTATGATTTTCCAAGTTGAATTGGTTGCTTACTTTTTAAAAAGTTGATGTGAAAAGTTACGTTAAAGCTACTTTTACATAAAAACACTAGGAAGACTTTATGCTAACAGTCAACGGTTTGTTCAGCTACACTTGTCAACTACATTTGATTATTTGATGCATCTACACAAAATAATGTGCACAAATCTGTTTTTAACTGCTGTAATTAGTATACATGGATAGTTTTGTATGTCACTTTTTTAAAAATATAATTTATTTCAGAGAGGAAGGGAGAGAGAAACATCAGTGATGAGAGAGAATCCTTCATCGGCTGCTTCCTGCACTCCCCACACTGGGGATATAGCCCCAACCCGAGCATGTGCCCTTGACTGGAATTGAACCCAGGACCTTTTAGGAGTACAGGCTGACACACCATTCACTGAGCAAACCAGTGAGAGCTAAATCACTTTTTATTTATGCGGCAGTTCTATCACACTTGCCAAGATGATTTCTCTATAGAAGTTCTCAAACTGATGTGACTTTTTAATAAAACATAGTAGTGACTCTTTTTAAAATGTTTTTACTGATTTCAGAGAGGAAGAGGGAGAGAGAAAGAAAGATCAGTGGGAGAGAATCATTGATTGGCTGCCTCCTTCACATCCCCTATTGGGGATCGAGACTGAAACCTGACTGGGAATCAAACAGTGACCTCCTGGTTTACAGGTTGATACTCAACCACTAAGCCACACTGTAGTGACTCTTAATGCTAATGAAACAATTTTTCAGAAGAAGCGATCTGAATTCACAAAATGAATGCGTTTTTGAATCTATTCCCCTGTTTTTGAGGTGAAGGAATAGAAGTAGAGAAGTGTTTCCAGTTCATCAGTATTGTTAGTGAATGGGATAGGTCTCCTATGACATTTCCCACCTTTTAAATTCAGATGTGAAATGCTCTGTTGTTTGTTAAAAAAACAGAAACAAAAACCCCACTATCCACCGGGGACCTCCTTTGTTATTATATCATATTAAAAAACAAAGTTATCCATCTATATATATAAAATCCTAAGCTACCGGTTGACCATTTGACCAGTCCTGTGATGTGCACTAATCACAAGGGGCAGACACTCAATGCAGGAGCTGCCCCCCTGGTGGTCAGTGTGCTCCCACAGTGGGAGCTCCGCTCGGCTGACTGATGGGCGCTAGAAGCTGGGCTCACTGCTGGCGAGCACTGCTGTGGAGGCGCCCTACTGAGAGGCAGCAGCAGCAGGCACAGCAGGGCAGGGATGAGTGGGAGCTGCGCCTGGGCTCCTCCCTGGCCGCCTGCTGCTTCACACACTATGACATCCCTTAGGGGATGTTGGACATCCCCCGAGAGGTCCTGGATTGCGAGAGGGCACAGGCCAGGCCCGAGGGACCCCACCAGTGAACCAATTCGTACACTGGGCCTCTAGTATAGCTATAGGGTAAGTAGGTAACGTAATAGGGTTGAAGTAACCCATGTAGTAAGATATACTATTCTTGTGTTTTAACAAGAAGTCAGCTTTTCTCTCTTCACACTCAAATTCTAATTCCAAATTGCCTTTTTCACACATCCCTTGCTGTATACCTAAATAACTATTAGCTTTGCCACAAAGTCAGTAAGCTTGTTTCAATATTTGCAGTGTTCTCAAAGGAGATAATAGTTAAATATATAATCAGTGAATGAATAGAAATAGGTGTACTTATGGCAATATTTACCTGAGGAAAAAAGTTACAGGCCTTCTGAAGTTCTTTTGCACATTAGGATAGCCATGCAGGCATAAAAGTGACTTAATTGTACCTGGTTGGTCACTATCCTTGTTAATCTATACATTGGTTTAGCCTTTGTCTTTTTTTTTTTTTTTTAGCCTTTGTCTTAACACTGCAAATTTCTTTTCTTCCTCTACCTCCTAATTTCTTCTATCTCTTCCTTGTGTTCAAACTGAAAGATGGTAATAGAGAAAATGGGCAGAGGCCTTGTACACTTAAATTTAGATATAACTACCACTTCAAACTTCTGGTAGTAGGTCTTGGTTTCCCCTTAGAGGTTTTAAAGGGAGATAGTGCCCCATTCCTTTTTCCACCATATTACACAAACATTTATGAGGCAAACAAACTACACAATCCAGAGCATCTGGTTGCCTCTGAGTGCAGGCTTTACTCTCCTAAGTAATGGTGATTCAAGCATTATATTCCAAAACACTTCTGGAGAAAACTATTTAGTTATAAGGGGAATTGTTTTCTAAGATTTGAGTTGGTCTTGTCTGGTACACTATTCAAATCATCAGTGAAGCCAGCTATTTGTAATCCATGTGAATTATTTTAATAGGTACTTCAAGATAGTCCATGGCACTATACAAAAAGCAAGATCACAAACATTAAAACCGATGGCAGGATTGTATGTATGAGGTCAACAAACAATACATTTAAATCATGTATTCTCATTGATTGCTAATCATACTATAGAGAATAACACAATATTAAAATACATCACCCTCAGTAAATCTTCACTTAGAAAATCTGTTACAAGTAAAATATAGCATTTAGAATGTTCATTTAAAAATACAACTTTTATGAAAATTTTAAGAATTTTTAGAATTGGAAATATAAAAGTCAATGCAAAAGAAAATTCGACTTTCAGATAATGTGTATCTTAAAATATTAAAAATATTCTTTATTCTGAAAACAATGTCAGGAAAGAATACCTGAGTTCCTCTAAGAACTGGTTCTAGTTATCCAATTGCTTTTTTGGTAAAATTAACAAGAAAACATAATTTAACACTGCAAACATCTGTCAAATGATTAGAATAGAATAAATGTCGCATATGCATTAGGTTGAACAATCGTGATAAACTGGACTACAACACAAGTGTTTTGTGGCTTTAACAGTTTATACAACTTAATATAACTGGAAGTCTGATGAAGTAGCTCCATCTTTCCATTTGTTTACGTGGTCTAAAATCACAGTTCTGCACAGTGGACATGTTTTCTCTCTGTCAAACCATAAGGTAATGCACTCTTCACAAAATATATGCTGTAAGGAAATTAAGAGCTACATTTTAAACTTGATAACATTTTTATTTTAAATTCATCTCATTATAGACATCATCTCATTATAGACAATCATCCTCTTCAGAGCTGAAAGGGATTTTGGAGAGCACTAATCCCTTCATTTTGCAAATGAGAAAACAAAGTATGACATTCCAGAATAAAAGAATGGTGTTACTGGTGAGAGCTACTAGTGTTCTTTTCTTTTGACTATACTATCCTTTTATCATTTTTAATCAAATACAAGCTATCTCTAGGTGATAACTTTAAAATCAAGTATAATGACTTAATGGCTTAATAAGTCTTTGAGAGTAACTGCCATAAAGTATAGGAAAGGGCATTCCACAATCCAATAACAAATGGTGGTATTATTCTAAAAGACTAATATCCATTATCACAAATAGCCTGTTTTTTAAATCACATTGGTAGACAATTTGCCATTTGAATTATTTTTCCCCTTCATACACTCCTCTGCATAAAAATTATTAGAACATATAGAGACAAGATTTAGCTAACCTACCAAATCTGTAATCACAAATAAGAAATTACCAGTATGTGCCCTGAATGCTACTTTCTGCTAAGCATATAGTGTGCCTTTTTCCTTATAACTAACATAAATGTGCCTTGCAAGTCACAGTGAAGTGTTGTATTTAGGTTGCTTAAAAATATAATTACCTGACAGATGAGAAGAATTGGCTTTTGAAATTCAGCTTGACATATTGAGCAAATATCATCCACATCTGAACACTGTCTTTTGCTGGCAGCCACTCCATAACTCTATAAAGATCAGAAGTTATTTTCATTTACCAGTTTCTTTCCTGCACTTCCAATATGCAGGTGGTGCTATATTTTTCAAATATTCCTGGAACAAGGCACTTGAAAACTATCCCACAGGATACAAACTTTCAAAGCTGAACTACATATGCAGAACCACATCTTGATGAACTGCATCAAGGTTAACTCATTAAATACATAATAGGATCTTTTTTAAAAAATACATATTTTATTGATTTTTTACAGAGAGGAAGGGAGAGGGATAGAGTTAGAAACATCGATCAGCTGCCTCCTGCACATGCCCTACTGGGGATGTGCCCGCAACCAAGGTACATGCCCTTAACTGGAATCGAACCTAGGACCCTTCAGTCCGCAGGCTGACGCTCTATCCACTGAGCCAAACTGGTTAGGGCCATAATAGGATCTTGAAAGATTTTTAGAATAACTGGATTCTAAAATCCAGGCTTCAAATTCAACACAATTCAACTGGCATAAGAAACTAAGCAATCTGAAATAGAGCTATTATAAAACCTATATATTAATGTATTAGGTGACCTCATATTGCCAAATTGGGCCCATTTATTATCTATGGCAGTGGTTCTAAAAAGTCAGTCCAGAGCGTGGCTGACTGAATGCAACTCATGTGGAAAGACTCCTTTATTTATTTTTAAAAAAATTTTATACTGGGATAGAGCCCACAGTCCAGGCATGTGCCCTTGACTGGAATTGAACCTGGGACCCTTCAGTCTGTAGGTCAACACTCTGTCCACTGAACCAAACCAGCTAGGGCAGAGCTCCTTTTTTTTTTTTTTAACAGTTGCATAGAATTCCATTGTGTAGATGTACCACAGTTTTCTAATCCACTCATCTACTGATGGGCACTTAGGCTGTTTCCAAATCTTAGCTATGGTGACTTGTGCTGCTATGAACATAGGGGTGCATATATCAGAAAGACTCCTTTAAAAAACAGATTTCTGTGCTCCATATTGGAGACTGACTCAGGTCCAGACATACTGGGATGTGACAACAGGACTCTGAAGTTTTTGTAAGCTCTCCAGGTGAGTTCATTCTGAAGAAGGTTTGGGGAAGACTGAACAGTGTCTTGCCACTAAATCTAAAAATAATTTTAATTATTATCCTTAATTGTCACATAGTTCAGAGCATTTAGTACTAGGAAAAAAATGATTAACATTTTATAAAAGAACTGTAATTGCAAAATATCACTTGGATAGAGTTATATGTTCAAAATTAACTGCCAGCATAAAAATGCAATTCTTTGAATTTCCTTTTCTTCTAAACTAAAAAAGTTTCTGATCTAAGTTCTTAATAACTCCTCACCAAATTCAGGAGAATTTAGTTATTAACTAGATGTGACAAAATGTTACAAATAAGATCAGCTTTCTGTAGAAATGATGGGAAAAAGGTGGCTAACGGGAAGTAAGAACACCCAAGTTCAGTCAATCACGGTAATGAGAGCAAAGCATGGTCTGAAGTTACGATCTAAACTTGTACTGAACATTGAGGGTTAACAAAGTCAATTTAAGACAAAAAATAAACTATTAAAAATTATGATTTTTCAGGTTACTGATAGATGACCTTGGTGCCAATCCTTTCAGTGACATGTAGCAGAGTACACTACAGATAACAGGTTGACAAGCTTTTAAATTAGCATTTTTGTCTGGCATATTGGGGACTCCTTTTAAGTGAAGGTTTATCTTGATGGTGATGGCAAGGTTAAGGAACCCCTAAGAATCTCAAGAATAAATCAAAGAATATGGATGGCTGTGATATTCTTTCTGCTTCACAGAGAATATCAAACTATTTCAGTTTAAGCCTTACTAGATTAGAGTACAATAGCTGATACTCACATAATGAATTGAATAAATCTGACCAAAGCAGAACTCTCCATTATATTATATCTTGTCTAAAGAATAAAGTTTGAATAGTATGCAGCAAAACTTATTACTATATTTACTATATATTAGAGAAAGAATATATCTTAGTGGACCAGTTAGTATGGTCCACTTTGGAGATACAGTCCTCTTTTTTGTTTTTCAGCATTCATCATTATGTTGGCATTCTTTTAGTAAGGTCCCCTGAGTCCTGACAAAGTGAGTACTTAATGCACTGCAAAACTGAGGATCAAACTCTGAAGTCTGTTGACCACAAAGGCTACTAAGTAGCAAATGAGCCTCTGACAACCTTTGTCTGAAATTTGTAATCTCAGTAGAATCACATAATCAAGTTTATAATTGACATTGGACTGTCACTTTTTAAATTTTTTTTATTGATTTCATAGAGGAAGGGGGAAAGAGAGAGAGAGGCATCAATGAGAGAAAAATCACTGACTGGCTGCCTCCTGCACACCCCTGCAACCCAGGTATGCGCACTGCTGAGAATGGAACCCTGACCTCCTGGTTCATATGTTGATGCTCAACCACTGAGCCTCACTGGTCAGGCTGGAGTGTCAACTTACTGTTAAATTCTATTCTATATTCCTATATAAAGGACTTTCTAATGGCCTGAAATTGCATGGCCTCCACCCACCCTTCTTAACAGCCAGCTTTTAGAGAAGCCAAGTTATTAAATATGGTTGTGGAAGACTCAATGCAGGAGCTGCCCCTGGTGGTCAGTCCTCTCCCACAGGGGAAGCACTGCTCCTCCAGAAGCCAGGCTCATGGCTGAGAGTGCAGTGGCGGTGGCAGGAGCCTCTCCTGCTTCCCCGGCGGCGCTAAGGAGCAGTGAACCGAGCGGTAAGGAGCAAGGGGGCCTGGACTATGAGAGGGATGTGGACATCCCCCAAGGGCTCCTGGACTGGGAGAGGGTGCAGGCCGGGCTGTGGGATCCACCCTTCCCCCCCAAGTGCATGAATGTTGTGCACTGGGCCTCTAGTTTGTGCATATAGAGTTGAGTACTGATGGGGAAAGTCAAATGATTAGAAGGGGCAAGGACATTCAAATATATAAGCATTTGGTAAAGTTAATATGCAAGTTAAGAAATTGATCATAGATAAAACTCCTAAATTATTCTCATAACCCTAAGTGCCAAAGTACTAAAAAAGTTTTAAAACTGTAATGAAATCCATATTTTTAAAATAGCTGAATTAACTTTATTTTTTTTTGTAATGAAAAAAAGGTTAAAAGTGTTTTTTCTTAAACAATTAAAATGTACTTACTGGTCGTGTAAAAAATTTTCTCAAAACCTGTCTGAAATTTCTTAGATGTTCATAAAAGTCCAAAAGCTGAAAAAGGCAATAAGAGATTATTAATTCCAAGAGCCCTATCTGCTAAACCCAGGAAACAAAGCTAAAATGCCACGATATCAAATACTGATAATAGCATAATGTTCATTGAATATCATGAGTAATCATTTCAATCTAAATATATTTAAAGTCCACTTATAAATTATTTTACTCAATTTATAGATTTCAATCAACTCTTAACCAAAAAAAAATCTGAATTCCTAGAGGTACAATTTGGTCAAGACAAATATAAAGTTAGCCCTAGCTGGTTTTACTCAGTGGATAGATTGTTAGCCTGTGGACTGAAGGGTCCCAGGTTTGATTCCGGTCAAGGGCACATGCCCAGGTAGTGGGTTTGATCCCCGGTTGGGTGAATATATTTTAAAAACATATATATATATATATATATATATATATACACACACACACCAGTGGCCCAGTGCACGGATTCATACACATTGAGAGGCAATCTGGAGCCCACACCCAAGTGCCCGGGGAGTTTCCACGTCCCCTTGAGCCGCCGAGAAGTCTGTTCTCCCCCCCGTTTCCTGAAAAAGTATTTGCACAACCCTGACCCTTCCGCGGCCAGGGTTGCGCCTTGCCTGCCTGGAAGTCCCCGGTAGACACCTTGGGCAGGATGGATGCTTTCCATTGCTCAGAGCAAGATAAGAGACACTCCGAGGTGAACAATACAAAGTTGGAGGTCTTGGAGGATGGGGGTGCTCTGTTGCCCACCCTTCAGATCCATCTCTCTTTGAGTTTTTTTTTTTTTAAATATATTTTATTTTTTACAGAGAGGGAGAGAGATAGTTAGAAACATCGATGAGAGAGAAACATCGATCAGCTGCCTCCTGCACATCTCCTACTGGGGATGTGCCCGCAACCCAGGTACATGCCCTTGACCGGAATCGAACCCGGGACCTTTCAGTCCGCAGGCCGACGCTCTATCCACTGAGCCAAACCGGTTTCGGCCTCTCTTTGAGTTTTACCCCGATTGTCAGTTGCCGCTTGTGGCCACTGTTATATTGCTGCCTTCCTCTGTAGCTCCAGGGCAATCGGTAAAGGATGAGATTTGATCTCAATGCCCGAGGCAGAGTTCCAGGAGCCCAGTGGCCATATCAGGCTCCTCCTGGTTACTCTGAGTGTCCATACTTCAATGCTTCAACTGTTCTCCGGAGATTGTAACTGCAGGCTTATGGTGTACCAGGGATGTAGCAGTGCGCTAAGTGGCAGGCAGCTGGGTAGGATCCTGAGCCGGTGCCATGCAGCTCCCACTCACCCCAGCCCCGCTGTGCCTGCTGCTGCTGCCACAGCCACTTGGTAGCACTGCTGTGCAGGCAGGAGAGGCTCCATGAGTCTGGCTTCTGGCTGAGCGGCGCTCCCAGTATGGGAGCACACTGACCACCAGGGGGCAGCTCCTGCACTGAGCATCTGTCTCTGGTGGTCAGTGTGCGTCATAGTGACTGGTCAACCGGTCGTTCCGGTCATTCAGTCATAAAGGTCGCTTAGGCTTTTATATATAGATAAAGTTAACTATGTCAAAGACAAGGCAATTTTACATGGTTCGCATGTTTTTAACATTTAGATTTTAAAGTTTCATAAAGTGATTTAAGCTGAGGGGAAAAGACATAGAAGAAACAGGGTAAGATTCTCTAGTTTCAGAATTATGTGTAGGACAGATGCTGCTGTTGGAGATGCGTATGTTCTATTCTACTTACTCTCTCTTCTTCCCCATCTATAATCCATGCTATGTGGAAGTCCACTCCCCCAATAAAATCTGAACCACTGGATTAAGATAAAGACTGTATTTCCATTACTCCATTTCTAACTAGATACAGAATCTATTATGTCAATCTAAAATAAAGATAAACTGTAAAATAGTTAATAAGAAAAGCAATGTTAAGTAAATCAGTAGTCATTATATGTATCATAAGACAAGATTAAGAATGTTACCTACTTTTAGTATGAGGTAGAGTAAAGCCAGCAATATTCCAAGACTCCTCCTTGTTATATTACCAAACTCCCCATAGCTTATAAGGTAACGAAACCAAACTGGTACGGGAACAAAAGTTCGGTAATACTGACATAATTCTTCTAAAAGCATGTACCAGTAACCCTAAAAAGGAAGAACAAATAGTTACCTTTGCTCCTTATACACATTGCACAAATACTTTATTAAAGTTTTTATTGAATATGGGAAAAACTGAATAATAGCATATAGTTAGTTATCAGTTACCAATTGATAATGTCCTGGAGGAGAACTAAAGTACAAATCTAATATTTTCCCCTATATGATATGGGAATTAATTTTTAGATGATGCTAAAGCAAATATAACTCTGATTATTTTTCTAGATCAATATTTTGGCTTAAGTCTTTGAGCAAATGGTGACCAGTCTGAGATAATTAAAATTAGGTTGAGACTAAATAGCATTAGTGTGGTTTGTTAACATTGTACCAACAAAACATTTTAGTTGCTTACCTTGGATTTAAAAGGTATGATGAAAGAAGGCACCAATAAAATAAGGCATTTTAAGCCCATGCAGAGGAATTTCAGGATGAAATCTGTAATTCCAACAACCCAAAGTACTTCCCAGAAGCTCGAATAGTCCAAAGTAGGATTTAAAAAAATTAAGCTACCAAGAGAAAAACATCAAAATTTACCAGAGCAACATACAAAGGTAAAGTATTCATGGGGGTTTTTAATTTGCTACTGAATATTTATTTTGATGTGTAAAAAATATAAAATTGGCAAGTGTTAGAGTTCACATAAACAGAAGAACATTTTGCTTATTTTAAAGAGACTTTTAAAATGTATTAATTTTGCATCTTTCCTCTATAGCAGTGGTTCTCAACCTGTGAGTCGCGACCCCTTTGGGGGTTGAACGACCCTTTCACAGGGGTCGCCTAAGACCATCGGAAAACACATAATTACATATTGTTTTTGTGATTATTCACTATGCTTTAATTATGTTCAATTGGTAACAATGAAATTGGGGGTCGCCACAACATGAACTGTATTAAAGGGTCGTGGAATTAGGAAGGTTGAGAACCACTGCTCTATAGCAGGGGTCCTCAGACTTTTTAAACGGGGCCAGTTCACTGTCCCTCAGACCGTTGGAGGGCCCGACTATAGTTTAAAAAAAAAACTATGAACAAATTCCTATGCACACTGCACATATCTTATTTTGAAGTGAAAGAACAAAACGGGAACAAATGCAATATTTGTATTTGCATGTGGCCCGTGGGTCGTAGTTTGAGGATCCCTGCTCTATAGTATAAAAGAACAGTCTTCCTAACTTGTCATGGTTGATACTTTTCTAGCCTGTAATCTAAAAAAAATTCACTAATATTAAATATCTGTCATTTTCTCAACCAACTCCAATCTGGATTCCATTCCCTCCTTTCCACTGAACTGCTTTTGTACAGATCACCAACTACCTCCACCTTGCTAAATTCAAAGGTCATGTCCCTTTTCCCCTTTACCTCCCTGAATTATTATTCCTAGACTTCTACTTCTAATACTACACTCCCTAGATCTCATTTGTGACTGACTGATGGTTCCTTCCTGGTTTCTTTTGCTGCTGCTCCTCTAATTGTGGGCATGTCCAGTCCTGGGCCCTCTTCTCTGACTATACTTTCCCTGGTTAGTTTTGGTTTTTAAAGTATCACTCATATGCTGATAACACCAGAATATATAGTCCTAACCTCTACTCTGAGCTCCTGACATATATATTTGAAATCACTTAACAATTTTATGTGACGTATCAATATGTTCAAAACAAATGATTGATTTTTTCCCCTCAAAACCAGTTACTTTCCCAGTCTTTCCAAGCCCAGTAAATGATACCATCATCCAGCCAGTTGCTTAGACGAAAATCCTAGGTGTCATCCTTGATTTTCCTCCTCTACCTACCCACCCAATCCAATCAGTGATATTGGATCCACTGACAAACTATATCTGAAATTGCCCACACCTCTCCAACTCAACTGAAAACCAGGACTTCTAATTATCTGATTAGAGCCAAAAATTCAGAACACTTCCATCTAACATGGAAACTTAACAACTACTGTCCTTTGGCAAGTCTTTATTTCTACAAGCAAAGATCATGTTCTTATTACACAATGTACACATAAATCAAAACATCATGTAAAACTTAACTGTATACATTTTTATTTGCAAGAAATATATAAAAAAACAAAAACAGACCACCACCAATATTGACTAAATGGAACTAATAACTATTGACGATATAAGTAAAAAGTTAAGTATCAAAAATTAAATATGTATCAAGTGCCTGCTAGGAGTCAAGACACTGGGTACACAAATCTGAAAAAGTCACTTGAAGCTTTCAATCTTGGAAGGAGAAGGGTAAAAATTGAACTCTAACAATAAGTATATGCAAGTAAAATACATGCAGAGTGCTAAGGAATATGTTACATAAAAATATGATTGTGTACTTGGATCTCTAATTACCTGAGATAAAGTGACTGAGAATGAAAGGTGTAATATAAAAGAACAGAAGATCCTGCTAAGAATACCAGTAACCAAGCACACTGAATCTTTGAGCACCTTTCCTGAAAAATAAACAATTTTAGAATTTATTACTTTGGATTATGCCAGAGATTTAAATATCATTAAACTTTTATTTTAATGACTAACTTATTAACTTAGAATGTTTAAACAGATTAAACTTATTAAAAATATAGAACATCTGTTAAATTGTACATCATCACACTCTATATATCTTTAGTGAACAAAACAGAACTCACATTTAAACTTTTTAAAATAAGTTTCTTCACTGTATAAAAACATTACCTATGTTTGAAAGAAGCCAAATCTTCTACAAGCGACATAAAGGACCCAGCAAAATGTAAACTTTACCTCTGCAGCTCCCTACTTTTGCCTCCCAGACAAAACAAAATGTTAACAAGTGTATTTAAGTTACCAGGGTTTATAAGTATAATTTTTAAATTCTCAGACATTCAATAAGAATTTAATAAGGCAATTTATTTTTTAAAATTAAGTATCAATTATTGATTTAATTAAAAGTTTTACTAGTTTTAAATCATGAATTAAATTTTCATGGTTTGATAGGTTCTAACTACAAATTTCCAGGTCAGAATGCATGATCCTTACAAAGATACTGCCCTTTAAAATTGCTTAAAGGTGAGGTTTTATAAACTGATCCTAGTTTTCCCAATAGTTTATATGACTAGAACTCTTTTATAATTTACTAGAGGCCCAGTGCATGGATTCGTGCACCACTGGGGTCCCTTGGCCTGACCTGAGGGGATGGGGCCGAAACTGACCTAGTGCACAGATACGTGCACTGGTGGGATCCCTCAGCCTGGCCTGTGTCCTCTTGTAATCTGGGACCCCACCAGTGCACAGTCGGGGCTGGGGAGGAACCACAGGAGGGCTCCAGGGTGTGTCTGGCCCCTCTTGCCCAGTCCTGATCTGCTGGACCCCAGCAGCAAGCTAGCCTACCAGTCAGAGTGTCTGCCCCCTGGTGGTCCATGCACATCATAGTGACTGAACAGTCCTATGAATGGTGGGACATTTAGCATATTAGAGGCTTTTATTATATAGGATGTTATGGAAAACCCACTTGGGTTTAATTTTCTTTAAATAAGAGAGACCTAAATAGTTCGATTCCCATTTATTCAATGTACATTTTCTTTACTTTAAATCTGATAGTGTGACAGCTAGTTTCTAATGATGATTATATTATGTGCTGTGGTTAAACTAACTCATAAAACATGAAGGCACTTGACAAATCAGATCAAACAGTACATTCTAAACTTTTTAACTGTTCTATCTAGTTTTTCTTTCTCTATCAGGAACCCAACTTACACAGGAAATAAGGTGAAACAATTCAGCTGTAG
Organism: Myotis davidii; assembly: GCF_000327345.1. NCBI lineage: Eukaryota > Metazoa > Chordata > Mammalia > Chiroptera > Vespertilionidae > Myotis > Myotis davidii. The sequence goes on along the minus strand of NW_006295564.1, from coordinate 778,392 downwards.
GACAGATCATTTATGCCAGATCATCTATGTATATAAAAGCCTAAGCAACCATTAAGACCAGTAGCTATGATGTGGATTGACCACCAGGGGGCAGGCACTCAACTCAGGAGCTGCCCCCTGGTGATCAGTGCGCTCCCACAGCCAACCTCCTGTGGCCGACCAACCTCCAGTGGCCCCTCCCCGCTGGACTGGGTGAGATGGCCCCAATCGCTGGCCAGGCCGAGGGACCCCTCACCTGTGCATAAATTTGTGCACCAAGCCTCTAGTTTAGATAATAAAAAAATATATTATAGATGTTATATGTATCTATTTAAATTTGTCAAAAAACTATCTTAATTCCTATTTCTCTCAAAAATGAGTATATGATCTAAAGAAACATTTAGTAATTTTTTTAGTTTTGTTATACTTACTCTTAGAAAAACTTGATTTACAATGCTTTTGTCTGCATACATAAAAGTTGTAAGCAGTCCAATTCCAAGAGAAATTCCTGTTAGATAATAAGTTCCAGTTAATTGCAAGAAAAAAAAATAAAAAAGCTAACACAATGACATGAATTTAAAGGGAATATTTACAATTTTAAAAGCTAGCAGAAAATCAGTAACAAAAATACATAGGTTAGATTACCAATAAAGAAACAAATTTACTGAATTTAGCAATGAAACAACTCAATATTTTATTATACCCTACCTGTTATATGCTGCATAACAAGTTTGACACCCAGAATCAAAATATATGGAAGACTCTTTTGCAGCCACTTGAAGAGATATCGGAATTCTGAGTAGGAGCTACTACCATGATCTCCAGACTCCATGGAAGTATCACCAGGCTGCCTTGCTTGGTTACGGGACTGATTCCGTGAGTGACTCTGTACACATCCATGGGTACAGCTATGGACACCTGACCTTATATTTCTGGAGCTTAGATTTTCAGCACATTCTTTAGGTGTGGAGTTAATCTGAATATGCACATCTCCAGAATGAAGGCCAGAACCTTCTGTCAATCTTGTGTGGACACTTTGGGAGGCTGAGGCAGCCTCACTGCCTGCAGCTCTTTGCAATTGGCTACAGTTGGCTTGCATGACCCTCGAATACTTTTTTGTGATACAGATTTCTTTGCTTCAGGTCTCCGTCTTCTAAAAATCAAAAAGAAAATATTCTAAGTGAACAGTTAAAGGAGAGGCTGATAATCACAGTAGATGAATTATTTTCAGGTATCTATTACTTGTTTTTGAATTTATTTTATATATATGTATTTTTTTTATTTCAGAGAGGAAGGGAGAAGGAGAAACAATAACGAGAGAGAATCATTGATAGGCTGTCTCCTGCACCCCGACGCTGGGGATCAAGACCACAACACAGGCATGTGCCCTGACCTGGAATCCAACCTGGACCTCCTAGTTCATAGGTTGACGCTCAACGACTGTGCCACGCGGGTTGGGTTATTACTTGTTATTAGACTCCTCCGTTAATAACAAGGCTCTGCTGCTCTACACAGAATATCTTTTAGGGGACATCTGCTACCAAAGAAGTTGAGCTTCAGATGCCTCCAGTTCTCTAATAAGAATCAACAAAATAAAGTATGGGTGCCCAGTAGATGTGACTAATGTGAACACTAGTATTCATATTTTAATACTTAAGTACATTTACTCTGCCCACCTGGAGCAGTTTCATCTCCAATGCAGACACTACATTTCATAAGAATCATGTTTGCTAATGCTTGGAAAGGCTAGGGAGAAAAAAATTAAATCTTAATGCCTTGTTAAACACCATGGAGAACTAATAAACATTTCACTCGGGTGACCTATAAATTTGTCTTATGTTGAAACAGCTTTGCCAAAGCTAATAAAAAAGCTTCCAATAAATACCCAAATATTACCCAAACATCTTTAAAATAGGGAGACTTGGAGTGTCGCCATGTAATTTCTAGACAACTCTAGTCTGAATAAGGATAGTTTCACAGTCTGCCCGTTAAAAATGCCACAATCGGGGTGTGGGGTGGTGTGTGTGATGTGGTGTGTGTGTGTGTGTGTGTGTGTGTGTGTGTGTGAGAGAGAGAGAGAGAGAGAGAGAGAGAGAGAGAGAGAGAGAGAGGAGAGAGAGAGAGAGATGGGGGAGGGAGCGGCTCACACAAGAGGACGCCCGTGGGCAGCACGGAGGCGGGCAGCGTGGAGCCCCAGCACCCCTCCCTGTCGGAAGCAGCAGGTCCGGCAGGTCATTCTATTTCCTTAGGTTCGAATAGATACAGACATTTTTTCAGTTACTGTACGGAGGTTGGGCTTTTTAGTTCCTTTCGCTAAAGCTTTCACCGATGCTCCGACGCCACGCGTGCTATTTCCTCCACCCTCTGAAGACCAACCCTGGGCGCGACAGCGTTAGTGCCTTTTCCAGAAAGAAAAGCAGAACCCTCCCACTTTCCTCGATGCGAGAGCAAGAAAGGGAAGGAAAGAAAAAAAAGGAAGGAAAGTCAACGCAAAGAACTCTTCCGGAATCCCCAGGACAAGCTTCCACCCACGTTCGCGCTTCGAGTGTCCAGTTACTCT
>NW_006295564.1:763377-775468 GCF_000327345.1 Myotis davidii | reverse complement strand
GCGGGGGTTTCGGTCGCTTCGCTCCCGACCGGGTTGTGCTGGGCGGCGGCGGGCGTCCTCACGGAGCTGGGTTTGGGTTGCAATCCCCAAGCTGCCCCGTGAGAGCCCGGCCCTGCCCCAACCCGAGGGGCGGAAGCAGAGAGCAGTGAGGGAGAGTGGGAGTGGGGGTGGAAAGAAAAGATTTTGAAACTTTGTACGGGGTATAGGGAACTCTGTTCTATCTTCACTATAATTCTGCTCACGTAAATCTGTTCTAAAACAAAAAGGTTATTCAGAAAAAAAGTAAGTAAAAGAAACAAAAAACCCTGCCTCTTGTTCCCTGGCCAGAATATATTTTAAAGGATCATAATCCTATGCCATGCATTCCCCCACCCTCCACAACCACCAACAGCCTTTCCATTCTGAACCCCCAACTTTTTATACCTTTAAGTTACAGATATTCACGCCAAGTAAATAACTCTTGAAAATCTTCCCACAGCTCTTGAAATTAAATACTCTATGCCATGTGGACTAAGTTAACTTGGGCAAGGGGTTTAGTGTTTCCTCGCTGGAAAGGATAAGCTTACATTCCTATACACGCTCTATGAATTGAATCTCGAGTGGAAATAGTGATCCTTGGTCTTCTTATTTGTCACTACCCGATTTGAAGCCATTGACAACAATTTTGCCCGAGCTAGTTTGCTGGTGTGTGATTTTTGAGGCCCCTGAGCCATGAAATTGTTTGCACCTTATTTTCTCTTGTGTCAGTCAGGGTAAAACTGCATCCACTGTTCAACCTCAATGATTCATTTTGAGGCTGTACTTGAATCAGGTTAGTTCTATTACCAAACCATTTCCCTTGGTTAGAGAGGCACATTTCCCCCCTCAACCAGTATTAGATCTGCTTCTCGCTGTGGATGAAGATATTGGCTGTGTGTGTGTGTGTGTATTCCTAAGTTTCCCAAGAATGTAAGCCTTGACGAATGTTTGTCTTCCCAACAAATTTGGTTTGGGGTCAGTAAGGCAGCCTTAGTCCTTTGGGCTTCAATATTGTAGACTGGATGGCTCATAAAGAACAAATTTATTTCTGACAGTTTGGGACCCTGGGAAGTCCAAGATCAAGGTGCCAGCAGCTTTGGTGTCTGGTGAGTACCTGCTCCCTGGTTCACAGACAAGCATGGTCTTCTAGCTTTGTCTTCACACATGCTGGAAGGATGGTGAGAGCTCTGTGTAATATTTTTATAAAGACACTGTTTTTATAAAATCTCACTCATGGAGGCTCCGCCCTCATGACCCAGTCACCTGAACCTGCCTCCCTAATACCATCACATTGTGGGTTAGGAATTCAACATATTGATTGTGTGGACGTCTACAAACATTTGGTCTATAGCAAAGGCCGAGGGCCAAGCTCTGGACTGTAGTGAATTTTCAAGGAGACTTATTTGTATATATTCTACCGTGTTAACTACTACAAGGATATTTTTATTTTAAACTTTAAAATGTGTGAGAATTCAGGGACTAGGAAAAAGAGATTCAATCTTACATAATCCAGCTACAGTCACAACAGGGCATCAGTATGTTTTAGTACATTGATGATTTTAGCATATTTTTTATATTTGTAAATTTAGTACATTTATATGCCTTAATGTAATGTTTAAATTCTCATTTGAACATATTCATAACACATTGAAGGTATACTAGTTTTAGTGCATATTGAAAGTTCATTAGTACACTTGGAACTGCATTCCATTCAGATAACTTGACTGAAAGTAACATTTGAAGAAGTGAAAAAGACTTGATGACAAGATTTGACAGTGACAGACTTATCTGGTAAATTTTCTTTCCGCTGGCATCTAAAATGTTTGAAATGGATATTTTAATTGATTAAGTTGAAAGCATTTACTGAGTACTTACTAAATGTCAAGGATTGTACTAGATGTTGGAGAGATAGACATAAAAAGACATAATCCCCATCCCACAGTGAAATAATGGTTAAATAGATCTCCAAACAAGTAATCTATATATATATAAAAGGCTAATATGCAAAGTGTCCCCTCGGGAGTTCGACCAGGAGACCAGGAGTTCACTCGCTCGCTATGATGTGTGCTGACCACCAGGGGGTGGCTCAAAACATGGCAGGTGACTAGTGGTGGCAGTGGGGTGCTGAGAGAGTGAGGGAAGTAGGCAGGCAGGTGGAGAGGTGGGGAAACTGCGTGGTGGCAGCACCTTGGTGGCAAGGGAAGGAGGAGGCGGAGAGGCAGGGAACGTGATTGGCCCTGATTGCCGGCCAGGCCTAGGGATCCTACCTGTGCACGAATTTTGTGCATGGGGTCTCTAGTTATAGTATCCTATATAGTAAAGGGGTAATATGCAAATTGACCATCACTCCAACACACAAGATGGCCACCCCCATGTGGACACAAGATGGCCAGCAGGGGAGGGCAGCTAGGGGTGACCAGGCTGGCAAGGGAGGGCAGTTGGGGGTGACCAGGCCGACAGGGGAGGGTAATTAGGGTGACCAGGCCTGCAAGGGAGGGAAGTTAGGGGTGACCAGGCCATCAAGGGAGGGCAATTGGGGGCAACCAGGCCTGCAGAAAGGGCAGTTGGGGGTTACAAGTCTGGCAGGAGAGGGAAGTTAGGGGTGACCAGGCCATCAAGGGAGGGCAATTGGGGGCAACCAGGCCTGCAGAAAGGGCAGTTGGGGGTTACAAGTCTGGCAGGAGAGGGCAGTTAGGGGTGACCAGGCTGACGGGAGGACAGTTAGGGGCAACCAGGCCGACAGGGGAGGGCAGTTAGGGGCAATCAGACTGGTAGGGGAGCAGTTAGGCATTGATCAGGCTGGCAGGGGAGTGGTCGGGGTGATCCGGCTGGCAGGCAGAAGTGGTTAGGGGCAATCGGGCAGACAGGCAGGCAAGTGGTTGGGAGCCAGCAGTCCTGGATTGTTAGAGGGATGTCCAACTGCCTGTTTAGGCCCGATCCCACCTACACGGGCAGTCGGACATCCGTCAAGGGGTCCCAGATTGGAGAGGGTGCAGGCTGGGCTGAGGGACACCCCCACCCCGTGCACAGATTTCATGCACTGAGCCTCTAGTATCAAATAAACACTATAATTGAGGGATGTGTGAGATGAATAGAAACAAGCAGTGGAAGCATATAACTTTGTCTGGCAAGAAATGCTTCATTAAATTTGTGACATTTAGAAAGAGTCTTGAAGAATAAGTTGAAATTTGTCAGGACACAAGCAGTACCTAGTCACCCATGGTATGGAACTGCAGCTGCACTGCATTCAGTTACTAAAGGTAAAAGTTGGAATGGAATTTAGAAATAGTAGTAGATCTGACTCCTGAGGTACTAGCTTATTAAGGAAATGTAACCCTATTGCTGCAAAATCAAACAAAAGACTGAGAAGTTGTTTGCTGTTCAGCTTCCCAGTATGGATCTTACTCCAGCCATGATCACTAAAATAATTGATAAGAAAATGGAGGGGAGACAGGGATGAGGCAAGGAAGGAACTTATCTCAGCAGAGTTGAAGTCTTCAGATGGTTATTGAGAAATGGGATGAATGTGGCAGATATTGATGGTGTTGAAACAAAGGTGTTATACAGTCCAATCAAAGTTGGAACAAAGGGACTCCCTGATAGTCCCCCAATGTTAAAAGGCCCTAAACAGATCTGCTTCATGTACCCCAGTTTGGGGGAATTTAAGAAGCCAAAAGCATAGATTATGATGAGAAACCCTACCCTGAATTGCCTGTGGGTGATGGTTAGGTAAATTAATCATGGTAAAGATTTACTAAATGGCCAGGCTCTTTTGGCCCAACCCCTGGGGACATAGGCACTCTGTGTGCTGGGCATTGATTGGTTGGTAATGACACCAGTTAAGTCAAGAGGTCAGGCTGGCTATACTAGACTAACCAGAATGGAGCAATGATGCCACCATGGCAGAAGCCAGAGTTTTCACCTTCCAAAAATCCATGAAATCAAACACAATTCTAGGTCCTGTGGGAAAGCAAATATATGGTTTTGATGTCCTCCCTCCAAGGGTTAGGAGCCTTTGCCTATGTCCAATTTCCCTTTCTTTTCTCTCAGATATCAAGAGCCGCCCTTCCTACTGTCGTCTACCCTCCAGAATCCCCTGCTGCATACCCCACAGTTCTGTCTTCTTGCCCCAGTTTTAATTTCCATGTGTCCAAATAGCCTATTGTTAATTGTTTCCAATTTTTAAAGTTTGATGACGGCCTCCCTCCTATTTTTAAACGTATTATGCAAATTATTTAACATTTCAAATAATTTGGCCCTTTGAGCTGTTAAGCAACCCTAAAAAGGTACTGACAAGTTATCACATACAATTAACAACTGAATTGGCTACATATTTTCTTTCAGGAATGATAATAAAATAATATTATAATGAAAAACTTATCATAGGAGCTTTAAAGGAAAACCCCTTTAATTCATTAAAATTTAAACCATAACAATAATAACTTCATTACTTTAGAATAAAATTTGGCATATGAAAAGTTAGTGAGATGTAGTAGGATTGTCACACTCTTTAGAATTTGCTGAGTGATACTTGAAACTATTATTTATGGGAAAATAAAGACATAATTGTAGTGCTGCTGAGATTAATACTTTTTCAGATGTCTAAAACATTATAACAAAGACACACATGAGGGCGCTCTAATCAGTCAGAAATTGCAAGTGTGTATATATTTGTTGCTAGGAATTAGACCTTTAAGAAGTCAACACTAGTACTATATTTTTACAGATGGAAAAAATAAGGCCTAAAGTGATTTTGACTTTATATGCCCTATTCTTTAGAGTAAATAAATTAGGTATTAAGATTTTTTAAAAGATTGTATAGCAGTTTCTTGGCAGTGAATATATGCTGGAGAATTTTGACTCTCATTTGGCAATTGTTTATTTAAAATCTTTACCCATGACATGATATAATTTATTTATAATATGTAGGAAGAAACAATTAGTGTATTTATTTTTATGAATTTTTGTTCCACAAAATGTTAATTGTGATTTATTTATACTTAAAGCTGATTCTCAACTGATTTCTTTGGATATGATCCTTATTCTCTCCCAGATCTCTGATCTATTCCTAGTTCTTTGGCTTTTATATAAATATAGAGTTACCAGACTGCCTGCAGATTTTCCAGAGAGAAGGTCTATAAACATCCACAAAGATCTTATTAGATAGATGCTATGATGAGAATATAAAATGTAGATATTCCCCCAAAATTAGTATGTATATGGCAATATAAAGACAGCAGATATCAATTAAATATGCCCAAATGAAAGACTTATGCTTTTTCTCAAGCAATGATAATGGTATCTTCATTAATATAGTGACTTCCTTGTTTGGTCTCTCTTGTGCCCAGTTGCCACCACTGAGGTTGGGTTGCAAAGGGTAAACATGGCCTTAGAAAAAAGGTTTTCTCTGACCAAAATGAAGACTGACCTGGCATTGCCACAATCTCTAAATAACCAGTCAAAACTAGAACAAAGAGACCATATCTATCAAAAGTCCTAAGTTCCCATCACTGCAGGTTATCAAACCCAGGCTCAGTGATTACTTATGAAGTAAGCAGCGGGGACTCAAACATCCGCTGGAAATGTAGACTGTTACGTGGCCAAGGTGATGTCTTCAGTGTGTTCTTTTCAATAGTAAAGATATTCAAACATATGCACACAAACAGAAACATGATATTCTAAAAATTAAATAGATTGTGCTACCGATCGCCTCCAAAATTTTTTGGAAGCACAAGAATATGAAGATGCTTTACTTTGCAGAGTATCATTCAACTGAATTGGGATGCCAGTTATGTCAAGATTATGAACCAGATTCTTGGGTGGTATTCTTCACAATTTTGTTGCAAGAGCCTATTTCTTTGTGCATTGTTATTTTTATATGTTGCTAATTTTACATTTTATGAAGCCTCCTTCCCTCTATTTTCCTCCTCCCATATATTTAGCTATCTAAAAAGCACATACACAACAGAGTGACTAATTTTTCTTGTCATTCACGTCTTTTGTTTCACCAATTTATTTACGGATTTATGGCTCATTGATTTTCACAGTTTGAAAATTAATGTTAAATCAATACCTTGCATAAATTTATTATGATTTTACTGTAAATTATTTTGCAATAGATGGTTTGGCCTATGTGGTATAAAACTCTATTGTATATAAATGAAAACATTAAGCAAGTTGAGGGCATAAAACCAGCTAACACCCTCACATAGCAGCTTATGGGTGAGAAACTATATAGCATTTTTATGCAGCATATGGGAAAACTGTGCAGCATGGGAGATTTGAGTATTAATTCTACAGTTGTACTAAATCTAACTTGTCAGTCTCTATCTACAATCCAGCCAGATTTAAAGTGCTAAGTTTTTGCTGCTGTACTGAATACTGAATTATCTAAGATGGTGGTGTTCTAGGAAGCCCACTCATAAAGCAAATCTAGACCACTTGCATCTATATATGAAACATGTATGTTTCCCATGTACCAACAATATTTATTAAAATACCTGTGTGTAAAATTAACTCAAAATGGACCTAAATGTAAGAGTTAAAATGATAAAATTCACTGAAGAAAATTGATAGATACTGAAAGTTTGTGTCCCTTCAAAATTCATATGTTAAATCCCAACATCCAAAGTGATGGTATTTGGAGGTGGAAACTTTGAGAGGCGATTTGGTCATGAGGGTGGAGTCGGAGATGTTTTCCTTTTCCACCCTTCCTTGCCACCACCAGCATCAGAGGGGCAAGAGGAGAAAGCTGAGGAGAGAGAAATATCAGTGTAGACTATGCCTCTTCTCCACTCTACATCCTTCCATCTTTGGGCCAAGCCTGCTCTGGGAAGTGAAGTAGGTGAGGAAGAAATGAAATAAAATTTAGGGTTGCCAGATTTAGCAAATGAAAATACAGAACACCCAATTAAATTTGAATTTCAGATAAACAGTGAATAATTTTTTTAGTATAAGTATGTCCTTAATATTGCATGTTTCTAAGTGCACCATTTAAGTTTGAAGGGTATAATAGTAATTTTTAAGGGCTTGACTTTTAGCATTGGAAAGGGATCAGCAAGTTACAGAATTTGCCCAAGATGTTAAAGGGACAGGAGGGATTAAACATAGTACAGTTGGGCCCATGAGAGAAAAAAGTTTTTCACGTTTATACCCCCTGAGTTGAAACTCTTCAGTAAACTGGTTCAGTAAACTGGTTAAGTATATGTAAGTAAATCTTTCATGCACTTCCATAGTTTGTGATTAGTAACAATTACCAGAGGGCAACAACAGCTTGATGTCTTCTAGTGAACCCTGCTCTCAAAGACACTCCAGTGGAACATCACTTATGTAAGTCTGAGGGTGTCAAAAACTCTTATCTGACCAAAACTCTTAGAGTTATCCAAAAGAAGATAGAAGAGCTTTGTCCTTGATAAAAGAGCTTCATCCTTTTACCCTGTACTTGCTTGAAACTGCTGAACCTTTAACCTCAGGTAGCAAATTCATCCTATCAGCTTCTCGCCATTGTTGCTTGCTACCAAGCCCTCTTCTCTCACCCCGCTGCCAAAGTCAGCAGCTAGACAGAGCCCAGAGTGGAGAGGGTAGAACTTGAAATTGCTGATAAAATATAGTTGTTCTGAGAAGGAGCTGAGGGGGCAGTTTTCGAATGGCAAGTTTCAAACAATAAATAAGAGACAATTTCCAGAGGGCAAGAGAATATAGCATCATAAAGAAATATAGGTTGGCCTAAACCGGTTTGGCTCAGTGGATAGATCGTCAGCCTGCGGACTGAAAGGTCCCAGGTTCGATTCCGGTCAAGGGCATGTACCTGGGTTGCGGGCACATCCCCAGTAGGAGATGTGCAGGAGGCAGCTGATCGATGTCTCTCTCTCATCGATGTTTCTAACTCTCTATCTCTCTCCCTTCCTCTCTGTAAAAAATCATACACGTTCCCCACGGGTATTGAGCCTGCAACCTAGGCATGTGCCACTCACCAGAATCGAACCTGGGATCCTTTAGTCCACAGGTCAACAACGCTCTATCCACTGAGCCAAACTGTCTAGGGCCATGGTCAGCAAACCACGGCTCGCGAGCCACATGGGGCTCTTTGGCCCCTTGAGTGTGGCTCTTCCACAAAATACCACGTGTGGGCACGAACATACAGTGTGATAGAAACTTCGTGGCCCATGCGCAGAAGTTGGTTTTTGGCCTGGGCGAGTCTGTTTTGAAGAAGTGGCATTAGAAGAAGTGGGGGGTGTTGGTTGGTCGGTGCAGGTGGGCCATGGGATACGCAGCGCGGGGGGGAGGTACATTGTTTTGAGGTACATTTTTCGCTGAGGTCGACCCCTTCCAACTCTCCCATCCACACTCGTCTATCTGAAACAAGTATACTAGACGAGTGTGGATGGAAGAGTTGGAAGGGGTCGACCTCAGCGAACATACCTCAATCAGATTGAGGACGTTTTTAGCAAAGGCCAGCTTAGGAGCACCCTAATTAATAGCAATGTACCTACCTATAGAGTTTAAGTTTAAAAAATTTGGCTCTCAAAAGAAATTTCAATCGTTGTACTGTTGATATTTGGCTCTGTTGACTAATGAGTTTGTTGACCACTCTCCTAGCCAGTGGTTGGCAAACTGCGGCTCGGCAAACTGCGGCTCGTGAGCTACATGTGGCTCTTTGGGCCCTTCACCTGTATGTGCGTGTCCACACATGGTATTTTGTGGAAGAGCCACACTCAAGGGGCCAAAGAGCCACATGTGGCTCACGAGCTGCAGTTTGCCAACCACGGTCTAGCCGATTTGGCTCAATGGATAGAGCATTGGCCTGAGAACTAAAGAGTCCCGGGTTCGATTCCAGTTAAGGACATATACTTCTGTTGCCGAGGCAACCAATCAATATGTCACTCTCACATTGACGTTTCTCTCTTTCTGTTTCTCCCTCTCCTCTCCACTCTCTCTGAAAACTAATGGAAAAATGTCGTCGGGTGAGGGTTAAAAATTAAAAAAAAAGAGCCCAGCTGACGTAGCTCAGTGGTTGAGCATCAGCCTATGGACTAGGAGGTCATGGTTAGATTCCTGGTAAGGGCACATACCTGAGTTACAGGGCACACCCAGTAGAGGGTGTGCAGGAGGCAGCCACTCAGTGCTTCTCTCATCATGGATGTTTCTTTCTCTCTCTCCCTTTCTCCCTGAAATCAATAAAAATATTTTTTTTTCAAAAAAGAAATATAGTTTGGATACACGTATTGTGCTATGTATGCATCATAGTAGGGGGCAGGCAATTACAGGAATATGGTCATGAATGAATGAGTAATAAACAAACATATTTCTTGGTTGTTAAATTTTAATCACTCCTATGAAAAGTATTTCTCTAATAATTTGAAAAACATTTCAAGTTAACAGCCAATAAAATATTTAATGGCAAAACACAAAATATTTCTATTAAAATGAGGCATCTATAACTTCGTTGTTATATAATTCTAGTTCTTACCAATGCAGTGACACATGAAACAGAAATATGAGCAATTAATAAATTATGACATGTTCATAAATGAAATACTGTATAGACACTGAAATGATGTTCCATGAATTTTGAAAGACATGAGAAATTTTGTATTGTGAATGAAAACATAGGATGCAAAACTGTTCATGGTCAACATCAATAATCAGACAAATTGACATTATGTGCCTCCTAGCAGGATATACTAAGAGTATAACATCATTTCTATGGTGTTTTTGCCAAGAAAGCATAACTTGAATCTAATCATGAGAAAACATCAGGCAACTGTAAGTTAAGGGACATTCTACAAAATAACTGGTCTTTATTATAAAAAAAAAGTCAATGTCATGAAATGCTAAGAATGAAAATTAAAAAGACATAGCCAAAAGCAAAGCCTGACCCAGAATTTTCTTTTGTTATAAAGGACATTGTTGGGGAAATTGGAAAAACATGAACAAGATTAGATATAGTATTGTATCAATATTAATTTCCTGATTTGGTCATTGTGGCTATTGCAAAAGAATTCCTTGTTTTTAGGAAATACACAATGAACTATTGATAAGTAAAGGGGCTTGAGATACTCTCAAAAGGTTCAGAGAGAGAGAGAGAGAGAGAGAAAGGAAAAGGAAAGAATAAAACAAGCGTAGTCAAATGTTAGCATTCAGGGATCTGGGCAAAGAGTAGAAGGGAGTTCTTGGTACTATTTTTGCAACTTTCCTGTAAGTCTGAAATTATATAAAAATAAACAAAAAGAGCAGAAAATGTTCAGTGTGATATTTGTTTAAGAACACATATTTTGGCCCCCGCTAGGTGACTTAGTTGGTTAGAATGTCATCTCTACACCAGAAATATCGTGGGTTTGATTCCCTGTCAGGGCATGTACCTATGTTGTGGGTTTGATCCCCAGGAGGCAACTGATCAATGTTTCTCTCTCATATCAATCTTTCTCTTTCTCTCTTCCTCTAAAATCAATAAAAACGTATTCTCAGGTGAGGGTTAAAAAACACCTTTATTATTCCTATTAGGAAATTCCAAGGGTTTTAGAAGCCCTGTGCCAGGAACAGGAACAAAGACCAAATATATATATTTTTTATTATAAATCACAATATCACACAATCTATAGTGATCTATAATAAGAAAAGCATGATATGCAAATCGAGTGAATGGCCAAACAGTGGAATGACCATCCCGATGACCTTCCAGATGAAGCCGGGGCTGCGAGGGCCGAGGCAGTCAGGGCTGCAAAGGCCTACTCTTGCACAGATTTCATGCATCGGGCCTCTAGTAGTAGTATAACATTTCATTCCTGGATAACTGAACAAATTATAGGCTTAGGTTTGCACATTTTTACTATCACTTGAAAAAATATGGACCGCTTCACTAATTTGCGTGTCATCCTTGTGCAGGGGCCATGATAATCTTCTCTGTATCGGTCCAATTTTAGTATATGTGCTTCTGAAGTGAGCACTTTACTATCATTTTCTGATATATTTTTTTCAATTACAGTTTACATTCAGTATTATTTTGTATTAGTTTCAGGCATACAACATAGTAGTTAGACAGTCACATACTTCACAAAATGTGCCCCTGATATTTCTAGTACCCACCTGGCACCATACATAGTTATTAAAATACTTGAGGCCCAGTGCATGAATTCATGCATGGATGGGGTCCAGCTGCCTGCCCCCAGTCGGGGGGAGTTATTAATGTCAAAGATCTTTGAAGGTGTATACACATTTGCTGTTGGCTTTTGGATGAGTTGAAGCTTCAAAGGCGCTTTAGTGTCAGGGACACCTACAGCTTCTGTTTCTAAGCCTCTCCCTACACAGGTAATGTGGTTTAGTTCCCTGCTGACAAACCCTCTAAAGAGAGGCCGTGGTGTGATGTGGCTGTTCTCTTTGGTAGTAAGCAGTGGAGAGAGAACGCAGGAAGATGGTGGTTGTGCTGGGTTCCTCTCCTAGATACCTGACTGCTTCAGGGTGGGGGACGAATCGGGGGTGGGGAAGATGGTGGTTGTGCTGGGTACCTCTCCTAGATACCTGACTGCTTCAGGGTGGGGGACGAATCGGGGGTGGGGAAGATGGTGGTTGTGCTGGGTACCTCTTCTAGACATCTGACTGCTTCGGGGTGGGGGGCCAATCGGGGGTGGGGAAGATGGTGGGTGTGCTGGGTACCTCACCTAGACACCTGACTGATGGTCCAGACCATGAGCAGTTTTCCTTCTGATCACTCGTCATTCAGGTTCTGGTCTATGAAGGCTGGAGAGCATTTACTTACTTAGAATCACTGAAGGTCACACTTCTGTGATCGGGGAGCGGCAGGGGGCATTGAGGGTGGGACTGGCTGGCCCCGCCCCCACAGGCAGTTGGCTGGTTGGCCCCGCCCCCGATCAGGCTGGTTGGCTGCCACAGTGCGCATCATAGCCACTGGTCGTTCTGGTTGTTCCACTAATCTGTCGCTTGGCTTTTATATATATAGACTAGAGGCCCAGTGCACAAAAATTTGTGCACTTGGTGGGGGTCCCTCAGCCTGGCCTGTGCCCTCTCACAGTCTGGGACCCCTCGGGGTATGACCATCTGCTGGCTGAGGCCTGGT
>NW_006295564.1:759127-763307 GCF_000327345.1 Myotis davidii | reverse complement strand
CCCACTGGGATGCCTGGCCAGCCTGGGTGAGGGGCTGAGGGCTGTTTGCAGCTGGTCACACACACTTCGGGGTGGGGGTCCCCACTGGGGTGCCTGGTCAGTCTGGGTGAGGGACTGAGGGTTGTTTTCAGGCTGGGACTGAAGCTCCCAACTGCTTCTTTTTTTTTTTTTTATTCTGGGCCAGCTTTAGCTCTGAGGCTCCAGCTCTTAGGCCTCCGCTCCTGAAAGCAGGTATCTTGTTTGTTTAGCTTCTATAATTGAAACATTGTTGCCATCACTGCTGCTCTAAGCTCTGAGGCCAAAGCTGGCTGAAAGCAGGTTTCTGGAGCTTGTTTAGTTTCTATAATTGCAACATTGTTTCTTAGAGTGCAGCTCAGAGGCCGCCAGCAGCAGGCGGGGTATGTTGGCTTCCTCCATCACTGGAGCAAGCAAGTCTCCTGTTCACTTCAGCTGCCTGGCTGCCTGACTGCCAGCCGCCACCTTGGTTGGCAGTTAATTTGCATATCACCCTGATTAGCCCATGAGAAGGGTAGCAAAGTTAGTTAATTACCATGTTTGTCTATAATTAGATAGGATTATTGGCTATATTTCCTCTGCTATACTTTGCATCCTGTGACTATTTTGTAACTACCAATCTGTACTTCTCAATCTCTTCACCTTTTTCACCCAGTCCCCCAACCCTCCTCTTCCCCAACACTCTTCCCCTCTAGCAACCATCAATCTGTTTTCTGTATCTATGATTTACTATAATTTCTAAGTGTTTATAACTCTTAGTTCTGAATTTAATATCAATATTACACTATCAGGAAGATAATGGAAAGTAATGACAATAAACAAAGTCATTAATGTCAATATATTTTCTTAAATCCTATAAATTGGTTATATATTTTCCACTTACTATAAGCTTCATTAATAATTTAATTTATGATGGGTCAGCAGATGGTAAAATAGTTTAAAATTTACAAATGTAAAATGAACTGCGAAAAGAAAATCATTTAAATTATCTGTGCTAGAGAATCATCATTTAAGGTGGTGTTCAATAAATTAATAAGAAATTTGGTCTGGAGAAATGTTTCATTATTTAAAACAATATATGCAAACAGTGGGAAAAATCCAATACATTGTTGGATTGCATATGGCAAGGTGCTGGTTTGTGTAGTTTCTAAAACTCTGGGATTTGGACTGAAACACATTGAAAACTTGGTCAGGCAGATGCTTTATATATCCCGGATAGTTCTGTCGCCAAGCGTTTCTCACATCTGTCCCTTCATTTCTATTCTCAATGCTACCAACTTATTTCAGCTCCTTATGTCTTCTCCCACAGTCTATGGTAATAATCGTATAATTGGTCTCTCTTTCTTGGAGCTTCCCCTTCTCTGACTTCTTTGTATAGATCTCTGGATTAATCTTAATATAATGCTTTCAGTTGTTCTTCATAACCTCTTCAATGAAATCAAGCTTCTCAGCTAAACATTCAAAATCCACTGTGAATTCCAGCCTTACTCCCTGTCTAGCCTGAATAGCTTATGTCTCCTGAGGATTCAGAGGCCTGGGAATAAAAACAACAGACTCACCTTCACAAAAATAAACAGCATTCTCCTAGCTCAGCCTCTCCCCCCTGCTGCAAAGACCCCTATTATTTCTGAGGCTCCTTCCCCTTTTCTTTGGCTCTTTTGTTTCTCCCCTGGGTTGTCTGCTGAGGTATCCACATCCTGATGAGCACCTTGATAAGAATAATAACATGAAAGAGCGATCCTTTCTCAATGTATAAATATATCAAATCATTATGTTCTACACTTGAAACTAATATTATGTGTCAGTTATACCGCAATTTTGTTAAAAGAAAAAAATAACACTAAAGATGACTATGAACCAGACACTGGGTCACACTGTTCACGTCTGTTACCGGAGCAAATCCTTACAGTCCCCTGTGCAGAAGGTACCAGCAGGAACTAGTAAGTGGCAATGCCAGGATAAAGCCCCGGAAGGCCAACTCCAAAAGTCTAACTCTCAACCACCAACCGCACTACAAGGACACCTCTGATGTCACCTTGCATCATTGAGGATGAGGAATTCCACAGACTCTATGCCCTTGAGCTGCCTTCTGTGTTTCTACCTTACAGTGCTCCTCTCCCTGCTCAGAAGTCAGTGGTGCTGTTGTCACCAGAGCCTCGGGCCTGGACCTGCACCATTCGAGTCACTGGTGAGCTGGAAGATTTGATGTGTCAAAGCTTCACTCTGTCTCTGGAGCCCTTCTATTGTCATAGCCCTGTGGGGTCCCTACCCAGGTAGGCAGGATTTATTCTCACCCTTTTGAGCTATACTCTGATGCCAAGGTACCCAAACTGTTCCTGTGATCATTTTGTCTCCCCAGATTCTTTTAGAGATTTCAGTGAACATAAATCTTCCATTTTTAACTTTGAACCCCTTCTTTCTACATGACAACTAAGTGTGGGTCCATGAACTGGGCTGGAAGATCTAATGTGAACAGTGGCCACTGGGATGAACTCAAAATCCATCCCTTCCCCACTAGGGGACTGGGATGGGCAGGAGAAGCATTTTAAAAAAATATATATGTATTTTTTATTAATTTCAGAGAGGAAGGGAGAAAGAGAGAGATAGAAACATCAATGATGAGAGAATCATTGACTGGCTGCCTCCTGCATGCCCCACACTGGGGATCAAGCCCGCAACCTGGGCATATGCCCTGACCAGGAATCAAACCTCGACCTCCTGGTTCATAGGTTGATGCTCAACCACTGAGCCACACTGGCTGGGCGGGAGAAGCATTTTTTATTGAATCCCTCTTTGAACTGTTAGAATATGTATATATATATATATCCCTTTATCAGTTGACAAAATCTAGTTAAAAATAAGCAAATAAAAATTTCAAATCCCCCCTCTCTTAGTCCTCCATACAATGGTTATTAGGCAGAGTCTGTAATTTTTTCCTGGGAGGCTGTTTAGTCTCTCATATAAACCGATTCCTGGCGGGTCCCAACCCAATATACTCCTCACTCGAACTCTGTTTAGACAGAGTTGAACCCAACTATATTTATTCCCTACAATTCCCATATGAACCCTGGAATCCACAAATGGAAATATACCCCAAACAGCCCTGTGTTTTCTTGCAATGTCTTTTTCATGACCCTTACTTTACCTAAACTTCTTACAACTTCTACCTCCTCAAATCCTATCTTTTAATGTGAAGGTCCAAGGTTCCTCTTCCAGGAATCCTTTATTGAGCACCATAGAAGGAACTCTCTCATCCTGCCCTAAACTCCTAAGTGCTTTAAGTCACTTTCCTGGCACTTATAATGGCCATTTTTAGTTCTTACTGCACTCTCATGCAGGTGTATATTTCTACATCTGTTAAGATCTATTTCATTTGGGTCTTGAAGACTCTCCCCAGGGAAAGGGAGAGTATATTTCTTTGCTACTTTGGGGTTTGAGTTAAAGCCTAAGCCTCCTAAATCTTGATGTGTGTATGTTGGGGGGCCGGGAGGGATCTCTCTGGTTTCATGATGGCTACCCACATTCCTTTAGATTGGAAAACTGGGAAGGAAAAGTAGAAATAAATGAATCTCCTCTACCTTGGAAATTAGTTCTTTCAACAGATTGCGTTAGCACTTGAAATCACTGCCTTAACTACTAAAATTGATTAAATTAGCAGCTCTGTATTTTGCCAAGATTTTTATAGGATCCCCACCCCCATTCTCAACAAATTAAAACTTGGCTTGGAGGGGAGTATAGTAGACTGGAGACATTTCTCCTCCTGTCGCTGGATGCTGGTGTAGCAAGCTTTTGACAGTTTTTAAAAAGAAAAAGTTAATTCTTGATTACTACTCCTTATGGTGTTTTATATCAGGACTGCAGTATGGGTGAATGGGAGGAAAATTGATGTAACATTGAAGAGTTTAATAAATATTTGTAATTTGGGTTTTTTAAGTCATTGATTCACAGAAGGCTATTATTATAAGAAGTAGAATTATTTTATTTCAAAGGTAATGCTAGGTCTTTGATAATATGTTAATGAATTGAATAAAATATTCCATGATATAAATGTCAGATCTAGAGCAAACTTACAGCTTTAAAACAACATTTAAAAATGTATTTTTCTGGCCAGAGCCGGTTTGGCTCAGTGGATAGAGCATCGGCCTGTGGACTCAAGGGTCCCCGG
>NW_006295564.1:737736-758818 GCF_000327345.1 Myotis davidii | reverse complement strand
CTGGGGATCAAGCCCGCAACCCAGGCATATGCCCTGATCGGGAATTGAACCGTGACTTGGTTCATAGGTCGACACTCAACCACTGAGCCTTGCTGGCTGGGCTAAAACAGCATTTTTAATTTGTCATGAAATATAATAACTGCTAGCAATCATATTTACTGTCCAAAAGAGATAAAACTCCAAAATCTAGAAAAAAATGTAATGTTCAGCTTAAATAATGCAAGAGGGAGTGATAAAATGATGAAGAAATATGTTTTATGATTTCAAAGTAATATAATTTTGACTTCCAGTTCAAATGAAACACATATTTTTACTAAACCCTGTACTCACATCAGCTTTCAAAGTATGCATTTTTGCTTGTGTTATAATTGGAAGTGAAAATAGGACACAAAAGTATATATATATTCTATATATAGGATGATCACAGCAATGTTTTTTTTAAAAACTGTGCATGACTAAAAGCCCAAAGGAAATGCACTGATGTATTATTAACAGTTATCTTTGGATTGGGGCTACAAACATGATTTTTTAATTTCTTTCTTGTTTTTGACATTTTCAAAATCTTCTATAATGAGGATATATTTATTTTATATTGACCAAATGAATGAAAAGCTATTTTTTAAAGTAAGCATTTATTCCCCACACTGTCATTGTATTTATTAAGTAGAATATTTCCTTTCTTTATGTTCCTCATGATTGTTTGGGAAAGTGGTATGAGCAAAAATTAAATGCTGAGTTGAGCTCCATTCAGTGTTACCAGGAAGCAGGTATCAGAACACAGATGAACCCACTTCGGCCTTCAAAATAATCAAGGCACTGGATAGTCATAATTTTAGTTTAACCCCCCTCCCTTTGTGACTAGATTGTTTGGCCATGGAACTGTCCACTGGAGAGTTCAGGTGTGTAAATGCTCAGATCTTGCTCCATTTGACAACTGCTTTCCTTCACCACCTTTTAGTATACATAGTGATTTCAATGTAGGAATATCGTGGTGTAAAGTGGTAGGGAAATATACGGTGCTAAAATAAGGTAAAGCAATATAGTTAAAAGACTGTGGAGTTGCCTGTTGATTGCTGAGGGTTTCTGCAGATTTTATCTACAAACTCAGCGAATTGTGCTGATGAGTAAGGCAATAGGATCTGAACAACCAGGATCAAAAGGAGAAAAGATGTCTTTGATCATCTATTTGACTGAAAGTAATAGTCACAATTTAGTTGAGTATTTTATAGGTGCCAAACTCATCCAAAAGAACTCTTTTTCATCTACATTTAATGTAGCCATTGGCATTGATTTGTACAAAAGTGTGTTCAAAAGTCTTTAGAAAAACAGGTATGCATTTGTCTGGTTTACCTCCATATTGGAGTTCCAAAGAAAAATGTCAGGTGTGAAATCATGAATCCGATAGATTCATGATTGCCAAGGTAGAAAGATTCATGAATGAGTTACTTTCAAGTAGAATCAGGGATGGGGAATGCCCGGCCCACAGGCCATATAAGGCCCATGAAATCATTTGGCCTGGCCCTACCAAGGCATTAGGGGTGAGTTCATTAAATGTGCTAATCACATTTAGTAGCTTGCAGTACCAGCTCCCCATAAGTTATATATTCAGATTGAAAATAATATTTGAAGGGATAGAATTGGCATTAACAATTTGGAAAATTGGTAATTCTTTTCCAATAATGATTAGCACTTTAAGTTTGAATAAAGAAAAAGATTTTAGTTCTGTGTGTAACTGCTTTTCCTTGTTGACTTGCTTAATTAGATCTGTTCCATTTACATAAGAACATAAATATTTTAGAGTAAACCCAATTTAATAAATGAACAAACTTATTAAGATGTAATTACTTTTCTAAGTTCTGTGTTTTAAAAGTCATAATTAGACTATGGATTACAAAGTATTCTACATGGAGCCTTTAGGGAGGTTTGGCTTGTCTTTCTGTAATTTTATTTGGTTTAAAGCTAAACACACATTAATATGGAATGAAAGGCTTATAATTGGAGTAATTTCATATTGATAAAGCAAAGTTTTATTCAAAACATATGTAGAATTACTATTTAAGATGGAGAAATGGAGAATAAAAGCATCCCAAGAAGGAATTTCTGGTTTGGCTTCATGTTTCCCCACACATAAACACTTGTATGTATTATTTATGAATATAAGTGAGTATGGATAGTATGGATATAATTAGAAAAGTACAAAAGTGTTCCTAAATCAGCTTCAGGATAATGATTATCTTTGGGGAGAGAAAAAAAGAATTGAGAGGTTTGGGCTTTAATTGGATCTGTAATATTTCACTTTTAAAAAGAGTGAGAAAGAGGGTAGGTTTCTCTTATGTCCTGAATGTTAGAAATATTTCATTAATGAAAATTTGAAAGCAAAGAAGAAATAAGCAGTTTAATTCTCTGATTGCTTTTCTAAAGATCCAAGTGTGTATCTCCTGTTGACGTGAGAGCATTGTTAAATAAGGCTTAAAGGGTGCCTCGGGGGTTTATTTCTACAATCTTAGCATATACTGATAACAACAACAGCTCTTAGCTTATTAAGCACTTACAGTGTGCCAGGCACTATGTGAAGTGCTTTAAATATGCTCTTTACAGCTATGACAATAACTGTGAAGAAGGTATTTCCTTCATTCATTTCTATTTAACAGATGGCAAGGTGAGCTATAGTTCCAATCCATTAGTGGTGATAAAATGTGCTAAGTGAAAACTCAGACTTCCAAATGTCAAGTTTAATATCCCAAAGATCGTTTCTCATCTAGTGGTTTTCTTTTTCCACGAGTTATTTTTACATTTTAATATGTTTACTTGAGAAAAATCAGAAAGTATGGGCAGGGAAAAAGAAGGTAAAAAATTGTCAATAATTTCACTATCACCCAGAGAAAATTACTGTTGGTATATTGATAGGTGCCCTTTCATATGTTTTTCCATTCATAAATTTGTATGAACTTTCAAATACTTTAAGAAGAAACTATCAAAATTTCTCTATTAGTATTGCTTATGGCAGGGTGCTTATGGCAAGAATAAATTATGAATTTGGCTTTTATTTCATACATGTCTGTGTATTTTTAAAAGCAGAGTCTTAACCCCTCCCCCCCAAAAAAGAAAACTTCATTAAAGAATCTATACAGCATGTATGAAAAAGAAATTTTATAAGCTACTTTTTAAAAAATCCTGGTGTTGCCCTTGCTGGTTTGTCTCGGTGGATAGAGCATCGGCCTGGGGACTGAAGGGTCCCAGGTTCAACTCCGGTCAAGGGCACATGTCCGGATTGCAGGCTTGGTCCCCAGGGGGGCGTGTAGGAGGCAGCCAATCAATGATTCTCTCATCATTGATGTTTCTATCTCTCTCTCTCTCTCCCCCTTCCTCTCTGCAATCAATAAAGATATATTTTTTTAAAACCCTAGTGTTTATTACATTGATCTATCTAATACAAAGACCAACTGAACAGTAAATTGTAGAATCAATAAGGAGTATATTACCTGCTGTGGATAGTTTATTTCAAAGGACAGGTGTATCTTCATTTTAAGAAAAATAAAAAATGACTATATAAAACATGAAAACCGGTATTTCAAAATTTTACATTTTTATCATGTAGTTATAATCCAAAATGCTCAAAAAAGGAAAGTAAGCCGTGGCTGGTGTGGCGCAATTGGGCGTTGTCCCTTCACTGAAAGATTGCTGGTTCGATTCCCAATCAGAGCACATGCCCAGGATGGGGGCTGGATTCCTGCTAGGCTCCTCCTCGGCCTGAGCTCTGGTCAGGGCATGTGCAGCAAGCAACCAATCAATGTTTTACTCTCACATTGATGTTTCTCTCTCTCTCTCTCTCTCTCTCTCTCTCTCCCCCTTTCTAAAAATAAATAAAAATATTTTAAAAGAAAGTAAATGTTAAATTTGAGAAAAGGTACAATGCACATATTATCTTCAAAAATCCATGTAGATATTTTATGTTTTTCCAAATACCTTTGCTTGATTTAAGAAATGTGACATGCAGATTATCATGACATCTTTCTGCTCTTCATTCCTGGAGAACATCACCATGAGCAGTTAAACATTCATTAACACATATTTATTAAGCACCCTCATGCAGAAGATATTAATCCTCATCGATTACATAAATTCAAAGTAACAGTGCAGTTTTAGATCACCTGGATATTATTTGTGTTCATAACATGTCATGAACAGGAAACAGTGATTTCTACTATTTTTCCCAATTTTTTATAATGGTAAAATCATAGACCTTGGTATGTGAATCTGGAGAAGAGGAGGCATTTCTTTTTCTCCTTTTTCTCCTCCCAGACAAACTTCATCCCTGGAGGTAGCTACAAGTCTCCTCCTCTCTGGTGTTTTTCCCATCCCATTCTGCTTCCAGGGAAAGATTGAGACATGAAAGTATCCCAGACAGACTAATAATTTGATGCTTCCTCAAAACAGTACACTTAAAATATTTATTCAACATTTTAGGTGGGGTTAGGGAGAAACTAATATTTTTATTATTATATTAAAAAGAGGGTTCAACCACTACCACTAGCTGAAGTAGAGTCCAGGTTCTGGAAAGAAGAAATCTCATTTTTTTGTAATTCTTGTTCTCATTTCTATTTTCTTTTGCAATTTACTGAATCAGACTACTTGGGAGACATACCAAAGAGTTTAAAATTTAGGCTTTGTTCAACAGTTTGAAATTCATTCCAGAAAAAACAGCTTGGCTCTATGCATGATTTGATTTCAGAATTTTAGTTGATTTCATCTACAGCTGCTCATGGCAAAGCTAATCAACTGACATAGGTCAACTCTGGAGAGGAAGTTTTTGTTCTTTAAACTTCCATGTGAAAGCATTGTCTTCTTTGGTAGAAGCAAAAACAAATTATATTCACCAGGAAGGTAAGTTTTGTATAGCCCTAGCTGGTTTGGCTCAGTGGATAGAGCATCGGCCTGCAGACTGAAGGGTCCTGAGTTCAATTCCAGCCAAGGGCACCTGCCGGGATTGAGGGCTCAGTCTCCAGTAGGGGGCATTCAGGAGGCAGCTGATCAATGATTCTCTGTCATCATTAAAGTTTCTATCTCTCCCTCTCTCCTACTCTCTGAAATCAATTGAAAGAAGAGAGCCTCTGTTTTTTTTTCTTTCTTCTTTTTTTTTTTTAAAGAGGTTTTGTACAGAAATCTTAGTTAACTAGCACATTTCTGATTTTGGTCGCATTCCATATGTATTGGTGTCTGGGACAGGTACCTAGATTTCTCATTCCTTAATACAGCTGTGTCCCTCAGATAAACAGAACTATGCTCTTGCTGGCCTTCCATAGCCCTCTATTAGAGATAATATTGTCATTGTTTTTGCATGTTTGTCCTCTACTAAACTATGTGGTGGTAGTAGGTAAGAGACCATATTGTCTTCGTGATTCCAAGTGGGCCCTCGAAAAATGAATGAATAGCCCTGACCAGTATGGTTCAGTTTGTTGGGCATCGTCCCCTGCACCAAAAGGTTGTTGGTTCCATTCTTGGTCAGGGCACATGCAGGCTTGCAGGCTCAATCTCTGGTAGGGGACATGTAGGAGGCAGCCGGAGGCAGCCGGTTGATATTACCCTCTTACATTGACGTTTCTCTCTCTCTCTCCCTCTCCGTTCCTCTCTCTCGGCAGCCGGAGGCAGCCGGTTGATATTACCCTCTTACATTGACGTTTCTCTCTCTCTCTCCCTCTCTGTTCCTCTCTCTCTAAAAATCAATAAAAATACTAAAAATAAAAATAAAAACATGAATGAGCCCTAGCCAGTTAAGCTCAGTGGATAGAGCCTTGGGCTGCGGACTAAAGGGTCCTGAGTTCGATTCCAGTCAAGGGCACGTGCCTTTAGGGTCAATCCCCAGTAGGGGGGTGCAGGAGGCAGCCAATCAATGATTCTCATCATTGATGTTTCTATCTTTCTCTCCCTTTCCCTTCGTCATAAAAAATAAAAAAATGAATGAATAAATGTCGTGGGCAGCTAGGAAAGATCAACCGGCACTAGGCTGGCAAGATGTTTCTATCTTTCTCTCCCTTTCCCTTCCTCATAAAAAATAAAAAATGAATGAATAAATGTCATGGGCAGCTAGGAAAGATCAACTGGCACTAGGCTGGCATGTGGGATATTAATGATGAATATGAAATCTCACTGGGAAAAGCTTTCTATATGAAGGTCAGAACCCCTGAACAATCTTAAGTTGCCAAAAATTCAAAGAATTTTTGTCACACATTGGCTGCTTTTTGTGCATAGTCCACACCAAGCACTCACCATCTCTAATTTGATACAAAGCAGAAAAAACTGTAATCCAGGTACTGACTCAGAATCTTTACACATATTTCTTATTGAATAACAGCCCTATCTGGTAGGTATTATTAGCCTCTATTTTATAGGTTAATAACTACATTCATAAAGGCTAAAAAAGTCCATGATCACTGAGCCAGGAAGAGGTGGAACTGACCTTTGAATTCACCTGTGCTGTCTTCTTCCACCATATCTCCTGTTATAGTTACGCATTATATATCTCACTACGGAGCTATAAGAATCAAGGGATACCCAAGCATTATATTAATTTGAATTTTCATCTGATATTCAAGGAATCAGAAACCAATGCTCCCTAGCCTCAGCCCTGAAATTGAAATACAGTAATATAAAAATGTATCTTGATTTCTCCCCAAGGAATCTGCCTCTCTTATCCACATAGTGAGCATTAACAATTAATGGGAAGTGCTTTCCGACCCATATAACATCGTTCTTAATATTTATGATGCCCACGAAACACACAAACATCTGTTCTTAGAGTTATAGCTATTAAAGCATACTTAAGTGCCACGCTCTTTCTCATATAGACAAGTCAAATCTTTAAGCAGTTGCCTCTCTGGAGATATCTAAATAGCAAGGATTCCAAGAAGATAGGAGGAAATGTATTTAGAACTCACACCATTCTAAAGTTCTAATTTTAGAATCAACTCATCTTGAGGAATATTAGTTCATTTTGTTGTGACCAATAGCACATGGTAATTTAGAATAGGATAAAGTTATGCTTAAATGGTTGACATGATCTTTCATATTGGGGATGATTGCAACACACCCATTAAGCTAAAGTTAATAAAATTAAAAAGGTCTCAAAAGTTCTTTTAAAAAATATATATATTTTATTGATTTTTTACAGAGAGGAATGGAGAGGGATAGAGAGTTAGAAACATCGATGAGAGAGAAGCATCGATCACCTGTCTCCTGCACATCCCCTACTGGGGGTGTGCCCGCAACCAAGGTACATGCCCTTGACCGGAATCGAACCTGGGACCCTTCAGTCCCCAGGCCGACGCTCTATCCAGTGAGCCAAACCAGCCAGGCTAAAAAGTTCTTTTGATGAATGAGATCATCCATCAGCAGCAAAGACAGATCTAAGACATACATCTGCTGTTAAAGTAAGACTGAAGAAGATTTGGGCACACCCCAAACCTAATCAAGGTGGCCTGTGAGTACCCTCAGAGAGCAGGCGTACTCGAGGTAATTACTAAAAAAAAAGTCTTTTACTCTGTTTCTAAAGAGAACATGTTCATGGACGAGAGTGGTCAACTTGATTCTCTAATAGTAGAGTTGAGTCAGTAGAGCCAGTACCTTCACCAGAACCTCCTGACTGTATGAGCTAATCTCTGTGTTTACTAACACATTTTAGTTTAGCAAAGCTGAGTATCAGACCTTAACCGTCAATCATATACAAACAAGTACTGCCACCCAGTATTTTCCAGCTGACGCTTCTTCAGATTACAACAAATACAAGATTAACATAACAGGCACAGCAACAACAATAATGGCAACTAACAATTGTTGAGCACTTATCAAATGTCAGGTATACTTGTAAAGCTTTTCATACGAATTACCCATTTAGTTTTCACAGCAACCCCATGAAGTAACAGAAAAGGCTGATGCACATAGAGGTTCTGTAACATGTGCTGGGCTGTATGCTAACTTAGTGGTGGAACCTACATTCTAACCTTGGTATGGTGTTGGCATTCTTATCCACTCCTGGAGGGTGGGAGACAAGGGGAAACAATATAATTATATTTAAATCAGGTGTTCAAGCAGGGGTTCTTTTGGTTGCAAGATACAGAACTGCACTCAAACTATTTCAAATAAAATGTTGGGTGAGGTTCACCCTAACTCACAGAAGGTATTGCATGTACTCTGTTATAACCCCGTGTTATAATGATCTGTTCATATGTTCATTATAATTATACCACTTAACACCAATAACTTCATGATTTTGTTTTCTTTTATTTATTACTATATTCTTGGTGCAAAGAAAACTGTCTGACAAATGATAGGTGCTGAAGAAGTATTTGTTCAAGTGAAAAGTAGGATTGGGGACACTGGACAGGGACGGGGTATTAGTAGATTGCTTTAATTATAAAAAAAAACAGCCGAGGCCGGTTTGGCTCGGTGGATGGAGCGTCGGCCTGCGGACTGAGGGGTCCCGGGTTCGATTCCGGTGGGAGATGTGCAGGAGGCAGCTGATGGATGTTCTCTCTCATCGATGTTTCTAACTCCCTCTCTCTCTCTCCCTTCCCTGTGAAAAATCAATAAAATATATCAAAGACAGTCACAGTGCAGGATGCAGCTGAGGGATGTTTCTCTCTCATCGATGTTTCTGACTCTCTATCTCTCTTCCTTCCTCTCTGTGGAAAGTCAATAAAATATATTTAAAAAAAACAAACAAACAAAAAAAAACAAGGGCAGCTGAAACCTGACTCTTGGCCTCTTGCCTTCCTCCCTAAACAATATGAGCTTCAGCACCCACACCAGCTTTTCCACCAACCACCAGACTCTGGGCTCCTGCAGTCTCGCAGCAACCGGGCTGGCCTGCCCGCAGAGCAGCCAGCGTCAAATACAAGTGCTGGGGGTTTGGGCTCCCAGATCTCCATGTCCCACTCCACCAGCATGCAGAGCGAGTGGGATTCCGGGGGCCTAGCCACAGGAATGGACAGGGGTCTGGTGGGCATAACAGGCAGACAGAGTGAGGAGACTATGCAATGCCTGAGTGACTGCCTGGCCTCCTGCCTGGGGAGGGTGAGGAGCCGGGAGGCTAACAATTGGAGATTGAAGAGCAGTATCTGGGAACACCTGGAGAAGAAGGGACCCTAGGTCAGAGCCTGGGGGCATTACTTCAAGATCACAGAGGACCTGAGGACTCAGGCCCTTGGCAGTTCTGTGGACAATGCCCACATCGTTCAGCCTGTCTCGCTGCTGATGACTTCAGAGACAAATATGAGAGGGAGCTGGCCACGAGCCAGTTTATGGAGAGTGACAATAGGCTCTGAAAAGTTGTTGATGACGCCAGTATCACTCAAGCTCAGCTGGAGACAGAGATCGAGGCTCTCAAGGAGCAGCTGCTCTTCATGAAGAAGAACCAGGAGGAGGAAGTAAATGGTCTACAAAGCCAGATTGCCAACTCTGGGTTGACCACAGAGTTGGATGCCTCAAATCTCAGCACCTCAGGGTATCCAGGCCCATATGATGAGCTGGCTCAGAGGAACTGAAAGGAGTTGGACAAGTACTGGTCCCAGCAAACTGAAGAGAGAACCACAGTGGTCACCTCATAGACCACGTAGATGGGAGCTGCTGTGATGACACTCATAGAGCTGAGACATATGGTTCAATCCTAAGGGATCGACCTTGACTTGATGAGAAATCTAAAGGCCAGTTTGGAGAGCAGCCTGTGCGAGGTGGAGACGTGCTGTGCCATGAAGATGGAATAGCTCCATGGGATCCTGCAGCACCTAGAGTCAGAGCTGGCCCAGACCCGGGCAGAGGGGCAGCACCCAACAATAGTATGAGGCCCTGCTGGAAGAAGGGGAGGACTTTGATCTTGGTGACACCCTGGACAATGGCGACTCCATGCAATCCATCCAAAATACTGCCACCTGGAGGATTGTGGACAGCAAAGTGGTGTCTGAAGTCAATGACATCAAAGTTCTGAGATGTTAAGGCAGCAGAACCAGGGGACCCCTTGAGGGGCAGGAGGCCAATAAAAAATTCAGAGATCGCCCTGGCTGGTTTGGCTCAGTGGATAGAGCGTTGGCCTGGGGACCAAAGGGACCCGGGTTCGATTATGGTCAAGGGCACATGCTTGGGTTGCAGGCTCGATCCTCAGTGTGGGGCATTCAGGAAGCAGCCAATCAATGATTCTCTCTCATTATTGAGGTTTCTATCTCTCTCTCTCCCTCTCCCTTCCTCTCTAGAATCAATTAAAAAAATTTAGAGATCATTGAGCAAGAGGGGGAAAAAGCAAGAAACAGATTTCATGGGAACTGAAAATCCAGGAACAGAGCTCCTTTCCCTATTCTGCATTCTACCCATGATATCTTGCTTCTGCACTTTTTTGCATAAATATTCCATCTTTCTTTTTTTTCCAGTCTTCTTTGCTTACAGCTTCTGCTTCTCATAATTTTGGCTTTTGTGAAACTTTGGGTAGCCTTGGTGCTGACTCTAGTTCACCTTCTAGTTCTGGAGCTCATCATTACCTACAGACTCAGTGCCTCCTAACTCAGGTTTTCAGGAGAAAGATTCTGACTGGTTCATCTTAGGTTAAGAGTTCTCCAGTTGTCCAATAAGCTGGGGCTGGAGGGTGACTTGACAAAAACGGCTGTGTAGGCTTGCTCTTTTGTCAAGGAGGCAGCTTTCACAGAGAGGATTTTGGAGTGGGTATGCACCCCCAAAATAGGTCTCCTCCGATGCCAAGCTGATGTTTCTCTCCTTTTGAAATCTAGACAATTTTTTAAAGCCACCATGTATATATTCTAAATTACATAGAAAATTTGTAGTCATACATTTTCTGTATTTTAACAGGGAATTTTTATGGACTGCCTTTTTTCCAGTTGCTTGCATTTTCAATTTGTTCTTTGATTGCTTACAACACAGACATCTTTTCTTTCTTGCCATGCAATGAAATGTTCTGTTTTGATATGGTATGTGGTAAGTCATAGTGTTTGCATTTTCATTATTATATCAAGAAGTCAATCTGTTCCACTCTTTTTAACTAGTGTAGTTAAAGGCTTTTGATGGATTCTTGTGATATTCACCCTTTTATGTTTTGGACTACATAATTTCTGGGGTGTTGGGAGAAGTGCCTGAAATTTTACTTGTGATTATTGATTTAATATTGATGCTGAAGAGCCTTCAATTGCCCTTAATTTATAAATGAATTCCAAAAGATCACTTGTAAGTCAGTTGTTTGAAACTGAAATGCATTCGCCTAGTGACCCATGAGAGCTTATTTAACAGATAATATATTCACTCAGTATTCCATTAAGAGCCACTGTTTGACTGGCACCATGTAAAACAACTGTGTTTACAACATGAACAAAACAGAGTTAGTGTCTGTCTATGGGAGGAACACAAATAGGCAAACAATTACAATAGTTATAGCTGATCCTGCCGTGTACATAGTAGGTTCTCCAAAAATTTTCATAGGATGCATGACTCAGTAGGTTAAAAGTGGATAATTCACGTTTATTATTTCATTTCATCTTCACACTTCTCTGAGGACTTAACCGTTTAAAATATCGAATCCTAACTAAACTGGTTAGTGATTCCACAAAGAAAGACAAATTTACAGTGGATATATTTTAAAACTTTGTATTGATGTATAAAATTTAGACAGAGATGTGTGCATATATCAAGTCAACTCACAAGCAATACACCTGATCAAGAAACAAACTTTACCAGCATCCCAGAGCTCTCCTCATGCTTTTCACTGTCACTACACCCTTAAGGTAAAGAATATTATTTATAAATTAAAATAAGTTGGCTAGCCGTCATTTAATAATGACATAAATGAAAATTCAAAATAACAAATGGCTTAAGTAAGGCATTTTATTTCTCTTTGATACAAAAGAAGTTTAGAAAGAGATACCCAGGGCTGATTTGGCAGCTCCATAGTTATCATATATCCAGTTTCCTTCTACTTTATAGGTCAACCTTTCTAGGGCATAGCTAGTAATGGTCCTAGATGGCTATTGAAAGTATCCGTCACCTGCACATTCCAGACAGGAAAAAGAAGGAAATCCAAAAGGACTTTAAGACCTGCAGGCTGATTAAGTTCACTTCTAAGGAGTCTGTCCCCAAGTCCCTCACATCATTTCTGCTTTTATCTATTTGTCCAGAATTTAGTCATGAGGCCATACGGTTTTTAAGAGAAGCTAATATTTTTAGCTCAATACAATAATGCTCCCAATAATAGAGGAGTTCTGTTAGTAAGGAAGAAGGAGAGAACATATTTGGGATAAGCAACTAGTAGTATCTGCTATAGTTATGTTGGTTTTCATTATAATTGCTTACTGTATGTCACATTGTCTAATGAAAATTTTCCTCCTAGGAAGGGAGGAAAATGGAAATTTAGCTGTCATGTATAAGAAACTGAGAGATGAGAGTTCAAAGAAAGGTGTCGTGCATAAGAAAGTGAAAGATGAGAGTTCAAGAGAAGTTCATTTACTATACAAAGTGATCTATCCAGATTCAATTTCTTGCTGTAGGCCAAGGAACCAATCAGCAAACCTCTCTTAAGCCCAGGAATCTCAC
The DNA here is from genome assembly GCF_000327345.1 of Myotis davidii. Classification (NCBI taxonomy): domain Eukaryota; kingdom Metazoa; phylum Chordata; class Mammalia; order Chiroptera; family Vespertilionidae; genus Myotis; species Myotis davidii. Next base: position 746,239 of record NW_006295564.1, on the reverse strand, counting down.
TGCTAGATTGTAGCAGCTACACCTCCCCTCTAATTACAGCAAATCATGCTGGAAAATTTCTCAAAAAAGTTGTGTGTTGCCCGACTAGAGTGGTTCAGTGGTTGAGCGTTGACCTATCAACCAGGAGATCATGGTTCAATTCCTGGTCATGGCACATGCCCAGATGGCAGGCTCCATCCCCAGTAGGTGCTATGCAGGAGGCAGCTGATCAATGATTCTCTCTCATCATTGATGTTTCTTTCCCTCTCCCTCCCTCTCTGGGAAAAAAAAAAGCCGTGTGTGTGTGTGTGTGTGTGTGTGTGTGTGTGTGTTTTAGGAATTGGCTAAGAAAATTAAGACGGATAGTATTAAGTCCTCACAGGTATGTTTTCTTCTTTCAAGATTAGTATTTTGAAATCAGCAAATGGGTAAATGTTATACTAGAACCTGGCTTATTATATGGATTTATATCTAGAACAAGTTAGCTCTTGCTTCCCACAAGAAAAACTACTTACATAAAAAGGCTAATGCACCATGATTATAAAGCAGATGCTACTGTTGTCTCCCCTTTCACTATGTTATTAATGTTGGGCTCAATTCCAAGGAGAACCCTCCCTAAGGCTGGTGAAACTGGGAGCATGTTGTTCTTTAAGACCTTCTTGCCTGTCATTTTGAACAGGTGGAAATCGTTAGAGTGAGCATCCAGGGCAGGCTATATCAGTAGAGCTAGGAATGTAAACATCAAATTCTGAACTTGAAAACCAAAATAGTTATTGTATGAAAGAAACTTGACAGAAGCTTTTTTGGATTTGACAATTCTAAAGATTTACATGACATTACCAATATTGAATTGAAGCTATAACAACACCTTGGATAGTTAATTAATAAAGATACCAAGTTATTTTTCTGGAATTTGTTATATTTGTGTACTTGTAAACTTTTTAAGATGAATAATTAGTTGTGATATCCCATTCTAAATAAAAATTCAAGCTTGCACCTAATTTATTTATTTTGTATTCTTTTTTTTTTTTTTTAAATGTATTTTATTGATTTTTTACAGAGAGGAAGGGAGAGGAATAGATAGTTAGAAACATCGATGAGAGAGAAACATCGATCGGCTGCCCCCTGCACACTCCCCACTGGGGATGTGCCCGCAACCAAGGTACATGCCCTTGACCGGAACCGAACCCGGGACCCTTGAGTCCGCAGGCCGACGCTCTATCCGCTGAGCCAAACCGGTCAGGGCTATTTTGTATTCTTTTTGTAATGAACTTCCCTCCCAATTTTATAAACTTTAGGTCTCATAAAAGCTGCTTCTACCCACTACCCCAAATCCTGGAGAAAGAGTAGGGGACCTCTGAATTAGCTGAGTTTAAATTTCCACCATGTGCCAAATATTGTCTGTTGGTATTCAAAACCTTCCCTATTCTTGTAAGCTCTTCCCGATATTGCAGGAGCAGGAAGCCTAGCAACTACTCTTGGCAAACTCCCCTGTTGATAGCCTTAGTTGGATTCAGTCAGTGAGAGGCATTCAAGTGAGATTTGGAAGGTAGAAGAGAAGCAGAAGCCATTATTGTTTCTCCAACATCGAGGGAACATGGGACTCAGCAGACAGCAAGATGAAGTATTGCAGTGGCTTCTGGCTGTCCCCTTGAATTCCCTCTGCCTTGGCCATGCAGGCAGCTGAGATAGCTTTTAAATTTTCTGCAACTTCTTATTTCCTCAGATTATTGGTGGTTTTCCCTGGCCTTTGCTTCCCTAGCCTTTTCCAAAGAGTTATATAAGCATCTTATTCCCCATATTAAATCCCCTCCTGCCTGAAACACCTACAGTGGTTTCTGTTTTCTTACTCCATCCTGATTGATCCACCCAATGGAATGGAAGCTTATAATAGAAACTAAGTATTATAGGAAAATAAACTTACATTTATCCCCATGCACACGTGAATTTGGTTGAGATGCATACATACTCACTTTGCCACATTGTGCTGAATCATTGCTGTCTAATTAATAGCAATGCCTCCTCCTCTGTCTCCCCTCAATGCCATTCTGATTCATGGAGTTGATCTAATTTAATCCTGAAGTCCACATAGCCCCCAACACAGTGGGGCTCAGTCAATTTGCCAGTTTCCATATCCTAGTTATAACTGTATTTCAGAATGAACAAAATTTTGGTTCATACTTGCTGTCATGTCCTTTCCATGTTATTCCTTACCCTTGGCCTCTGCCCATTGCCAAGTCTGGTGCCACAATGTTTCCATATTGTTTCATTTCTTCTCTTCTGTCCCAACTCTCCCATTGCTGTTATTAATCCAATTCCACATTCTACTAAACAACTCCTAGGAGATTACAGAGTATTTTTTTAAAATATATTTTTATTGCCCTGACCAGTTTGGCTCAGTGGATAGAGCGTTGGCCTGTGGACTGAAAGGTCCCAGGTTCAATTCCAGTCAAGGGCATGTACCTTGGTTGCGGGCGTATCCCCAGTGGGGGGCGTGCAGGAGGCAGCTGATCAATGTTTCTCTCTCATCGATGTTTCTGACTCTCTATCCCTCTCCCTTCCTCTCTGTAAAAAATCAATAAAATATATTTTAAAAAATAAAATCAAATATATATTTATTGATTCAGAGAGGGAGAGAGAGAGATAGAAACATCAATGATGAGAGAGAATCACTGATCAGCTCCCTCCTGCACGCCCCATACCAGAGGCTGAGCTTACAACCCAGGCATGTGCCCTGACCGGGAATCGAACCCAGGACCCTTCAGTCCACAATCCGACGCGCTATCCACTGAGCCAAACCACCTAGGGCTTACAGAGTATTTTGAGACACTATATGTAATTTCAATCCTGATGTTGCTAAAATGTTAATTACAAAGTTTACACCCTTTAAGGGACTCTTACAAAACATATAATTAGATGGTGAGACTATAATCCAAAGACTTACAACCTGACTGGACTCTTGTATACCAGGTTAATTTAAAGCGTGCCCACTTGGCTCACTATTAGTGAGCTGTTCTTAATGGGAAAAAGTTGTATGAATTGATTTATTATATATAGGGCAAGATCTAAGCTGTCATTGCTTTGTACCTAAATTTGATTTCTAAAAGGTATCCAGGTGAAAGAATCACTTCTCAGATGAAAGAAAAATTCCAAAAAAGAATGCACATGATAGGGTCATAAATACTTGTTAGCCTGAGGCAGGCAAAGTTTGTGTAGTACTCTTTTTGAATATTTATTCATTCTAGGAATGGTTTAAATTAGGACTTTCATTCAAAGCCCCAAAGACATTATGTTTTCAGCAAAGCTAATAATCCTTATAATGCTAACTGACTTATGTATGTTTTTCTTCTTATCTTGTTTGAGAGAAGGAAATCATAAAGCTAAGCATCTGGTTTTAGTATTAGGCTTCAAAGAAAGAGATACTACCTATATTGCAGAGAACTGGTATATTGAAGTCCTTTTACTCTTTTCATTTATCACTGAAATCTAGTTGTACATTGTAATCTGTGGATCACCCAAATAAGAATGGGCAGCCTTCTGTAAAGGATGCTTCTATTTGGTATGCTCGTTGAGCCCTGAAATCTTGTTTGCAAGTCAGATTGAACCCAGTTGGTTCAGGTTCCTTTTTTAACAAAAGGATTCTTAACTCCATGACATCAGTAAGATATCAGAAAGATTAGCTGAAAGTCAGTGGGTCCATGCAATGGAATGAATTATATATATTACCAGATAGTTCAGCATAAATATATTTATCAGGACTCTTGATGAAGGTAACAGAAACCAACTTGAAGTAGCTTGAAGCTAAAGAGGGGATTTACTGTATAGGTAAAGGGTTATTATCTCAGGCTGGGAGGCAGCGGGTTTCAGGAAGAAAACAGCATAGACTACAGGAGAATTGTATGATCTGGTTCTCTTGAATTCTGCTTCTCTCTTTGCAACTTGATTTTTCTCTCTATAGACCAAGTTTTATGTAATAAAGTTTTTATTGTTTTGTTTGTTTAAAATTAGGGAAATCACAAAGGCTTCTAGACAGACGCCTTGCAAAGTCTACTCTACTTTCACAAACATTTAAACTAATGAATGTAACTTTTAAAAACTAAAAAAACTGCCCAGCCAGAGTGGCTCAGTGGTTGAGTGTCAACCTATGAACCAAGAGGTCACGGTTCAATTCCCAGTCAGGGCTAACGCCCAGATTGCAGGCTCAGTTGTGAGTTTGATCCCCAGTGTGGGACATGCAGGGGGCAGCCGATCAATGATTCTCTGTCATTATTGATGTTTCTATCTCTCTCTCCCTCTTCCTTCCTCTTTAAAATCAATAAAAATACATTTTAAAAAAAAAACTGTAGGAGAGTGTGAGACCTGGCATATTAGTAAATACAGACTCAGTAAGGATGCGTTTTTGAGAGCTTATCTTAATTACCTATGGGAAAATCCTTTTTCCTTTTCCAGGAAATTATAGTATTAATTTCAGATTATATAACTAATCAAAAGAATGAAAAATTATACAGAAATCTTTTAAATCATGTCTTCCATTTCATAATGCATCGAACCTAATAAATCACTAAGCTGGTTTACCCCATGAAAACAAATTAATCTTTATTTTTCATGAAGGGAAAATTGCATGCATTATGTCTAGTAAACACTACCATACTAAAAGAGCATGAGATGTTGAGGGTTTTTTTTGGTGCAATTCTTGAGGGAAGATCAAGTTTATGGACTTTGATTAGTGGAAGATAGTATATTATCACATTAAACACACACCGCCACACAAAACAAGGTAAAACTCAAAACATCCAATTCAAAGATGTTTTAATGATAATTACAAACTATTAAGGTATGCAAGAAATATAGAGAACAGGAGAAATCATTTTAAATTGGTCTAGTGATTTTGAATTTATTATAAGGATTGAAAAATAAAATATCTTTTCAAAGTGTTCTGGCTTTTAAGCTGTAGCATGAAAATATCAAACAATATTGATTTTGCTTTCTAATTGTTAGCGATTTTGTTTTTGTTTGTTTTTTCTGATTGTTAGTGATTTTGGATTATGCACTTTCCAAACATTTTGAAAAATACTTAAATACAACTAAATATATTTGCATAAAATTCGCTAAAAAAAAGCAATTAGAACTTGACTAATATGTAAATTTAGTGTAGTACAAATGTATCTATAGTTTATTGAGTAAATATCCCTTGCTATAATAGAAATGCAGATGTATTTATTTACTTTAAAACTGAGCTAGCCGAACCGGTTTGGCTCAGTGGATAGAGCGTCGCCTGCAGACTGAAGGGACCCAGGTTCGATTCCAGTTCGATTCCATGTACCTTGGTTGCAGGCACATCCCCAGTACGGGGCGTGCAGGAGGCAGCTGATTGATCTGTCTCATCGATGTTTCTAACTCTCTATCCTTCTCCCTTCCTCTCTGTAAAAAATCAATAAAAATATATATTTTTTAAAAAACTGAGCTAATTGGTTTATAACATTTTTCATATGAGAGAGCAAATTTACTTTATATTCCTACTACTCCCAAAAAAAGAAATCCATTTTTTTCACTTGTTAACAACTTAATTATCTGCTATCAAACACAAAATGAAATTAGCTATTTTCTAATATGATTATCCTATAAACATTTTTTCTATGTAGAAATTTTCCTTACCATCTGGAATAGAAGGTTAAAGATACCCATATAAATGATGCGAATAGCACACCTCTTATTAGAACTGTGTGAATAAACTGTTTCATTTGGAAGAACATACATGACCAGGAATTTAAAATTCCAAGACACAAATGACTTCCATCATTATCTTTCACTAATTATGTAGGAAACCTTTTTGAGATTCACTACAAAAAATTGGCAGTTAAACTCTAGAGTCTGATTATCTCCCTCACCCATCAGTCATAAGGATAAACCGGTGGCTTTTAAATATATACTAGGGGCCCAGTGCACGAATACGTGTACTTTGAAAAGAACTGTGGGCGCGAGGCTGCGGTGGGCACAGGGGCGGGTCTCGGCCCATCCTCCATGCCCCCACCTGGACCCTCCCACAATGGCCCCGGTCCCCTGTCTGCCAGCAATCCCGCTCCCGCCACCGCTGCTCCCACATGCTGATGGCGCTGGCCCCGCTCACACCCGCTGACACACACCCACTGACACACACCCGCTGACTGTGTGGAGCCATTGGGGCTGATGCCAGCAGTGGGTGTAAGCGGGGCCAGCGCTGTCAGCTGGTGTGAGCGGAGGCTGCTGCTCTGATTGCCCCTCAGGACCAGGGGGAGGTGGAGAAGCCCTGAGGAGCGATGGGGGCTGGCAGCCGCTGCTCACACCCGCTGATGGCAGCAGGGGCGAGCACCCAGTGGGACCACGGCACACAGGAGCAAAAAATTTTCAGTAACCACCAGAGGCTCGCCCCAATGACAGTGACCAGCACTCTACCTTGGTCTGGTGCACCTGCTCCACCATCCCACTGTGGATGCCCAGCATGTTCCCCACGCACCCCTGGTGGTCAGCACATGTCATAGCAACTGGTTGTTCAGTTGTTCTGCCGTTCAGTCTATTTGCATATTAGGGTTTTATATATATAGATTGTAAAAATCCAGTTAAAGATGAGCCCTTTGGCAGTTGATTTTATTTTTTAAATATATTTTTATTGATTTCAGAGAGGGAGGGAGAGGAAGAGAGAGATAGAAACATCAATGAGGAGAGAGAATCGTTGATCGGCTGCCTCCTGCACTCCCACTACTGGGGATTGAACCCACAACCTGGGCATGTGCCCTTGACTGGAATCGAACCTGGGACCCGTTAGTCCATAGGCTGACTATCCACTGAGCAAATCCAGCAAGGGCGCTTTTTTTTTTTTTTAAACTGTGTTATGTTTCTAAGCTTTATCCTAAGGTTATGTTCTAAGATTCATATGTTGTTTTGCATATGGCTGAAGCAGAATGTTACGAACTACTTTCCCCGCTCATTCTTGTGTTTTTGAGCTATATTCTTATTGCTGTATATCTGTAGGACTTTGGGCTTTCCCTTTCAGCCAGAATTTTCTTACATTAAAACAGAAATAATAACAGTAACTACTACATTGGGTTGTTGTGAACATTAATAAATTATTGTTATACTTCCTTTTTAAAAAAATATCTAGTAGCTTATTATTTATTCTTTTGGGTGCTCCTTTTTCCCCCACTCTGGGATTTTTAAGGCCTTCACTGTTAGTGTTATGCTATTTCATCACAATATGCCCAGGTGTGGATTTCTCTGTTTATCATGGTTGACATATGCTGTGCTATCCCTACTGGTGGACTTATCTTTAATCAGTTCAAGAAAATTCTTGGTCATTATCTTTTTCAATATTGCTTTTCTCCTTTTCTCTTATTCTGATTAGGCATATGTTAATCCTTGTTCTACCCTCTGTGTCTTTTTACCCCTCTTTCATATTTTCCACTTCCTGCACACTGTACTGCATGCATTTTGGGTAATTTCTTCAGATATTACTTCCAGGACATTAGTCCTGTCTTAGGCTGGGTTTATTTCATTTTTAACACATTCATTGAGTTGTTAATTTCAAAATCTAGAATATCTATTGTTCTAAAAAGTTCTCTTTGCTTCTTTTACTAATGTTTATGGTTATTTTAATAGTCTCATGTTTTTAATTTATTTTTTCCATATTTATTTCGTTACAGGGTTCATAATAGGTTATTTAGTAACCCAATTCCAGTACTTTAGTCCTTATAAATGTATTATTTGCTGTTTCTGTTGGTCCTAACTCATGGTGGCTTATGTGTTGGTGCCTTTTTTAAAATTGTGAGCTGATATTTCGTTGAACTTAATTTATGGAAATCCCATGGATGCAAACTGGGAATTGCTTTCCTTCAGGGAGTATTTGCGTTTGATTCTGAGGGGGAGCTCTGAGTTGCAACTAAATCATCAGGGTCTCTGCAGCTTTTTTTTTCCTCTCAGAATGGTGCTCAAAGCAGAAATCTCAGGTGTAATTCCCACACCTTTTAATGTGCCTCCAGGCTTGTCTGGGACTGGTGCTGGCATATGACATTGCCAGCTCTGGTTTTGTGTTTGCTCCCTGCTCTTATTTGAGCTCACTTTTTTTTTCTTTTTGATTCCTTTCATGAAACCACAGCAAAACTTTAAAATGCATGTTAGTTTTCATCAAGATTTAATTACCTCATAGCTAATAGGCCAGGGGTGGGCAACCTCTGGCACGCGTGCCAAACATGGCACGCCAGTAACTTTTGCTGGCACGCGAAAGCCTCTCTTATAATCTTCCATTTACAATTTTTTTCTTAATATCGACTTTTTCATTTTTCAGATAAATTCAGTGTAGGTGCATCTTAGATAAATAAATAATTTTACATAACAACTTATCTTAAAGAGCATAGACATGGCTGATTTTGAAATGCAGTTGATTGAATTTCAGAGTAGCTCAATTTGGAAGCAGAAATTTATTGACCTTAGAGTTGACTTGGAAAACATTGAAAAAAAGAGATTAGAGACAGGAGTACCAGAGAGGAGCAGA
>NW_006295564.1:705762-737634 GCF_000327345.1 Myotis davidii | reverse complement strand
ATCACATACTGTGTTTTTGTCGCTGAAATTAATTTTATTATTTCTTCAAGGTTCTTCACATACATACACCTTAAGAGATATCAAGTAGGCGTAACATGTTCTCAAAAAATTAGGGTTGGCACACAAAAGAATTTTGAGTCAGAGATTTTGCTGGTTTTGGCACTCACTCACAAAAAGGTTGCCCACCCCTATAATAGGCCCTACAGGTTATCTAGCTTTCCATGCTGCCAAAAAATGGATATCCACACAGCATCTCTAGCTAAGTAACAATTCTTGGATGGAAGTTGTGGAGGATTCTTCTTTTAGTATAATATTAAGTTTCTCCTTTCATTAAAGTCCCAGTCATAGGACTTAAGTTCTGTGCAGAAAGAACACTTAGTGGAAGTCAGAGATGTGAATTATTGTCTGTGTTACCTTGGAAAAGTCACTTATCCCAGATAGGTTATTTAACCTCTGTTTTTGTTGGTTATACTATAAAATCAGGATATATTTATCATCATCTGTACCTATAAGTTGGATGGATAAAATGAGAAACTGCTAAAACACACCTTGACAAATAGTAAGGTGACAAACAAAATGTAATGAAATTATAGCTACTAATATTTATTGAACACTTACTATGATTAGCATTTTGCTAAGCTCTTCATAAAGCTCTCATTGGCTCCTTACAACAACACTCTAAGATGGATACTAATATTCAATTTAACAGTTGAAGAAACTGAGGCTCACAGAGACTAAAAGTTTAAGATGGTGGTGCCATTATTTAGAGCTCCTTATTTTCATCATATTACTTAGTTCAGTTATTAGGATAAAGGGCAGAGGTTTCCTCAAGGTAAGTTAAGTACTACAATATCTCAATTTCCTGGAATATTTTCTCTCAAGTAATGAGAAATATTGTACAAGGATTAATGCCCCTCACGGTGCCTGCTATGCTTAAACCTCTATCTGCCCCGAGGAAGTGATGTGTTTTTGATAAAAGCAGTTTTCGCTATGAGGACTCTGTTGCCATTTGTACAGCTGTGTGATCGAAACTACTAAAAGGCATGTTCATATATTATTCTGCTCACAGAACAGCAGTTTGATTCCTACGACTTCTTGGCACATCTGCTTGGGATATAAATCCTAAGCAGACTGAGCAGTCACTTTCTAAATCTTCAAAATGCTTTACTAAGCAAAGTCTTTCGTGTGGTTAAGGAGAGAAAAAATTAATAGACTCCCAAGTGAGTGGAGTGGTCTGGCCCACTGCAGTGTTTAGGGCAGGTGCAGGCAGGACTGGAAGCTTGAAGAAGGTGCACGATGAGGTAGAGGTAGCCCGCAAGCCGACAAGTGCCAGAAGGTGAACTCTTCTGCCAACTTGAGATAATTAGAGAGGGTGTTTGGGGAATGGGTTGTCCATGTCTACAATGTGTTTGATTTTTGTTATTGGCAAGAGTTCAAATTACATTTAAATGGGCTTGATTAGAGATACCAATTATTACTGGCCCACTCACATCCCTTTCTAGTAAAATCCCTACCCACTGACCTTACTGACTTGTCAGTAGGCCATATGACCACGACCATAACTAATTGGACACCTGGTCCAAGGGCGTGGCCATAAATTATACCCAATGACCTATGTCTCGTGTGTTTTGGTTTAAAAAGAAAAGCAGAAGTCAAGTCTTCTCTCTTGAGAACCTGCAATGACAAACACAAAGGGAAACCACAATTTCGGGATGTGCTGTTACTGGAAGGCCATCGAGACGCAGGGCCTAGAGTGACCACTTCTGCAGCCAGGTGCAAGATGAGTAAACTGAGAAGGCTGGTCCAGAGAGAGAGGTGCCGATTCACTGAGAGGTCAAAAGGCCCCAGGGGAGGTGCTACCGCTGCACCTCCAGCTCTTCCTGAGGCCTGTGGCTCAGTGTACTCAGGGTTTAGAGCACATACATATTTTTTAGAAACCCTCCTTTTGACTCGTCTCTGAGTAATGAGTGACTTGTCTCAAGTAACTTGACTCAGTCTCTTCTTCTTTTAACCGAAATAACCCAGGGGGGTCTCCACAGTTCATGAGTATTCTGTCTAATGCTGCTCTGGGTGTTAATACTTAGACTGTCTTCAAAAGTGCCCCACTTGTGTCCTGGTTTAGCAGAACTCCTGCGTTGCAAGTGTCGGGCAGCCACATCAAACGGACTGAAAGGGGAGGTTATTAGAAGGACTTAAGTATCTGATGAAACAGCCAAATCCGGAACAGGGCAAGGATGCTCCTGGGCCTCCGGAACAACGAGAACCAAGGACAGAAGCCTTGTTAGAACTCTAGTTCTATATCTTGTCGCTGCTTCTCTCTGTATATTTTTATTCTTTCTTCTTGCTCAAGACTAACACATGGTAGAAAACATGGCCTCTCGGTATCCCAGTTTTCTGCAGAGACTGTATGGCTTAGTGATTAGGAAACATGGGCCCCACGGCAGGTGGGTTGGTTTTGAAGCTTAAGTTAGCCATCAGCTAGCAGGGAGATCTTGACCTTTAAGCATAACCTTGAGTTTAAGTCTGTTTACTCTTCTTAAAATGAAGATTTGAAATAGGTGCCTACCTCCCAGTGTTGTGAGGATTATATGTGATAATGTATGTAAAGTATTTAGCTCAGCATCTGGCGCTCAATTAAGTCAGTACTTATTATTACTTGCCTGCCAAATGTAAAACCAGAAAAGGGGTTTCCTTTCAGAATGTAGATCTTAGCATGTATTGATACAAATACCGTCACCAAATAAAAAGGGAGACAGGGCCTTTGGTGAATTTCTCCATCAGCAAGTTGAAGGAGCCAGGCTGAAGTAATGCTTGCCAAAATCTGATAGTAGATTCTGATAGCAACTCCTATTAACTGTCGCTGGAGGGCGCTAACAGGCCTGGGATGCTCAGTAGGACGTAGCTCTGAAACTCATGGCTAGCCAAGGCACACCCTTGTATGGCCGCTGGAGGGTGCCAGATGGTCAGGACGGAGATTTGGCCCATGAAACTTAACTGGCTGAGAAAACTGTTCATGGAGAACTAACCGAGAGAGGGAAAAGAAAGAAGGCCAGTAAAGTAATGTGTGCTTTACTGGCTTTTTGGAGGTGCCATGCCAGGTGGGGATCCTGGAAACCTAGAGCAAGAAAATCCAAAGATCCTCAGGAAATCTCTCTGTGTACTTGGTCTGAAGTCTCAATCATGTCTCAAAGAGATCTGGCTGGAGAAGCAGGGAACTGTTAAAACAGCAAGACAAGAGGATTAGGAGAGATTAGGAGTCAGACTTGAGTTGAAGAACCTATACAGAATTCCGGCAAGGCCAGGGGAGCAAAACAAAGATGAAGCCTGGAGATATGACCCAAGGCAAAGTTAGCAGAGGGCAGGAGTCTTTGACAGAGCATCTAGGCTGCTGAAAGTATCAAATGAGTTCAGGTAAACTGTCAAATGATTATTTTTGTCTTAAAGTACACTCTACTGCTTAATTCATTCATGCTCCAATATAATAGATAGTAAAGCTCAAAGTTATTTAATATGTGATTAATATGTAAAATGATTCTGACAGTTACTATCTGAACTGCAATTCTTTGTACACCACCAGAAAATTCATTATGGCATAAAGTTGTAGGAAAATAATGAGCCCGCAACCCAGGCATAGGACCCGACCAGAAATCAATCCTTAACCACTGAGCCACGCCCGCTGGGCCACAAAATTATTTTAAATGATTGCATATGGGAGCCATGAATTTCATGTGGATGTACCATAAATTACTTTAACACTTTCACTATTACTGAATATTTAGTTTGTTTTCAGTTATAAATTATGCTATGATAAATATCTTTTGTGTATAAAACTGTGTTCACATTTCTCATTATTTCCTTAGAAGCTATTCCTCACCATTTCTCCATATTATTAGGCCCACCACATGTCATTGTCCCCCCACTACTGTGGCAGGGACTCTGGATGTAATGAGGTTTCCTACAATTACAACGTTTGTTTTACAAAGAGCAAGACATTTTGTAAATGATAGTTTTGCTTTCAGGCCCCAAAATACCACATGGATCTTCCAGTTTTCAGTTCTACCAGTGAGCTCTGTAAGTGAGAGTACCTGAGTGCATTCCTCTGTATCACACTCAGGAATACTTCTCCCTGCTAACGCCACCAGTGTCCTAACCTGAAGCACAGTTTTCATCATATTCTTACCAAAATCAGGGTGAATTTTTGACTTTTTAAAAAACATATGTTTTTATTGATTTTAGAGAGGAAGGGAAAGGGAGAGAGAGAGAAACATCAATGATAAGAGAGAATCATTGATCAGTTGCCTCCTGCGAGCTCCCTACTAAGGATTGAGCCTGCAACCCAGGCATGTGCTGTTGATTGGAATCGAAGCCAGGACTCCTCAGTCTGCAGGCCGACACTCTATCCTCTGAGCCAAACGAACTAGGGCCTGACTTCTCTTCTTGACCATGCTATCTCCTAGTCAAAGACTGTCCTGGGCTTATCTCTCTTCCCAGTGTTTCAGGGATTATATTAGTTCCAAAGTCTCCCACACCATTTCTCTTATGAAATGAGGTCTCCTGTGATGTCCCAGAAACATGCAAATGAGGTCCCTAATATGACAGAGTCTAAGTGTTGGCTTGTGATAGGTGTGCAAAACACGTACAAACAAGAAACTCCATATTGTGCTTGGGAGGCTACACTTAGATCACGGGCCAGCATACAGGTGGGGGTGGGATCATCTCAGTGGAGATGAAGTGCTTGGAACTCCAACTTGAATCCTGTAGCGACAGAAAGCAACTACCCTGCCTTCCCCCACATATGGAGCCATCATGATAGGAATCAGCTGCTGTGGAAATAAGATCAAGAGTCCAGAGGATTCACAGGGCTGAAGAATATGTATTACTGGCATTAAAACTCTAAATGCATTTTCCCACACAAATACTGTTATAAATAGTGGTCAGGGTCTTTAGTATTATTAGCACAATATTTTAGATACATTAGGGTTCTATAAGCTTTTGTAGGCTGGCCTTTGGGCAGAGCCATCATTTATAATATTATTTCTATAGGAAAACTTGTTCCCAGTTCCAGACAGCAGGCCAGCAAATAAATTTATAAGCTGGGAATCGCCTATTTTGAGGCTTTTCACCAGTAAACACAATAGATTCATAGGCTTTCACAGTAGGTCAAATGAACCTACAGCCTTGTGGTCGAAGATCTTGGCGCTGAGCCCAGAAACCCTCCTCCCTCCTCTGCCCTTCTGTCTTCCTGTGCTGAACATTTTGATTGAATTCCCCCTAGCCTCCAGAGTCCATCAGTGCTGTCTCTAGTCCCAGATCCACCTGCAGGCATTCCACTAAGGTAAAAGCTGAGGGCCTCTAATTCTAAAATTTTAAATAGAAACCTTTCAGAATCCCAAAAAAGGTATAAAGAATAAATGCTTGTGTACTCATCTTCAGAAATAAAATATTGCCCAAACATTGAAGCACCCATAGCCTTTTCTGGTCTCCTCCCATTTCCCTCCTATTCCAGAAATAATCACTTCCCTGGATTCAGTGATTATCATGGCCATGTAAATGCTCTGCCATTCTCTACACTTACCCTGGGCTTCCCCTCTGCTAGAATGTTAGTGATGTAGAGGGTAGGAAAAGAATCCGTCTGGGGAATAGGAACCAGGTGATCCTGGCCCTACACCGTGTTTGGGATGGGGACTCAACTCATGTAGAAGAAATGTCCTTTGAGGAAATAGAGAAAACACTCAGTATGTGTCAGGCCCTGCTATCTTGTTTAATGTGTCTGAGATTAAACCTTGGATACTTCCTCCAACCCTCCATTCCCTACTGACCACAGATAGCTAGAGGTGATTTCTGTTACATGCAACCAGAGACCTAGCTAATCTCCCACCACCTTGCACTGAACTGAAACCTGGCTTTCCCCTGAGGTTACCACTTCCCCTGCAGTCCTTTCAAGTACAAGCTATTTATTCCTCCATGCCCCACATACAGAGAGGCACTAGCAGCATTCTGTATCTCCCTTCTGAGCAATCTCTCCTTTATTCTAGTATGAAATACCTCTGCCCCATTGAGGTCTACGCCATTAACTAGTCACCTTTTGTCCTGTCATCTACCAACCTGGTTATATCCTCACATTTACTAAATGCCTGTCTCATTTCTTCATCCTGGAGGGATTTTGCTGGCTCTGTGTACCCTCCACTTCCAGTCCACTTCAGTGTCCTCCTGTGGCCATACCCTATACTTGTCATCACCAGAACAGTTCCACCTAGAAAACATAAATTCTCAATCACTATATCTACCAATCCAGATTTCTCCATTGACACAATCTGATGGCCTGAAGCTTCTACAACTCTTTAGTGGTGTTCTCAGCCCTTTGGGCAAATCTTTTACTTGTTTCTTGTCAGCTTTCCCTTGCATCTTCTGAAGTCATTACAAACCTTCTCTACCCTTCCCCAGCTCCACACAATCAGGTGTAACTCTCTGTTCAGTTATTAAGTTATTCATTATTGTTATTCAACAATTACTTATCGAGTACCTACTATGTGCCAGGTACTGTGGATACAGTGGCACAGCTTTGTTAGTGAGGCGCTCACAGTCAAGATGGAGGTCAATTCAGTAATCACACACATAGACACAATTACAAACCATGATAAGGTCTGAGGGAGGGGCCGGGAGGTAGAAAAGGACATTTCAGGAGAAGAAACAGTTTGAGTAAAACACTGAGACAGAATGGAGTGCGGTTTGAGGAAATGAAACAAAAAGATCTATATGGGTGAAGACGGAAAATTAGAAAGAGAGTGGAGCAAGGTGAGGCTGAGTGAGGGGAGTGACGGGGTAAGATCTGCATTGGGAAAAGACTTCAGGCAGGGGCTGGGCCGGTGGAGCTCAGGGCTTTTTCAGGGCAGATAACCCTGAGATTAAACCTTGGATACTTCCTCCAACCCTCCATTCCCTACTGACCACAGATAGCTAGAGTTGATTTCTGTTACATGCATCCAGAGATCTAGCTAATCTCCCACCACCTTGCACTGAACTGAAACCTGGCTTCAGTTCTGCATGACACTGTAATGGTGGATACATGACAATGTGCATTTGTTAAAACCCATAGAACTTTATAACAACAGCAAGAGTGAACCCCAATATCAACTATGTGCCTTAGTTAATAATAATGTATTAATATTGGTTCAACAACTGTAACAAATGTACCACACTCAAGCATGATATTAATAGGGGAAATTGGGAGTAAAATAGAGATGGGGCATAAGGGAACTCCGTACTGTGTGCTCAACTTTTTGTAAACCTAAAACTGCTCTAAAAAATAAAGTCTACTGCCCTACCTGGTTTGACTCAGTGGATAGAGCGTTGCCCTGCAGGCTGAAGGGTCCCAGGTTCGATTCTGATCAAGGGCATATGCCTAGGTTGTGTGCTTGATCCCCAGTAGGGGGTGTGTAGGAGGCAGTCCACCTATGATTCTCTGTCATCATTGATGTTTTTATTTCTCTCTCCCTCTCCCTTCCTCTCTAAAATATCAATAAAAATATATTTTTAAAAGTCTACTGATTTATAAAAAAGGAGGGAAGGGTAAGACCACTAGCTGCTGTGAGCAAAATAGATTGGAGGCAGAGTAATTATGGGCAAATCATCAGAGAGATGTCTCAGAAGTCCAGGCAAGAGAAGATGGTAGCTCAGACCAGAGTGGTTATGGAGAAAAAGGAGAAGTGGATAGAAGTTGGTATTGACAAGACTCGGTGTTGGACTAGATGTGGGTTGGGGAATCAAGGGCCAGTGAAGTTTTTGGCGTGCCCTACTTGATGATTCAATGTCATTGCTCAACAGTCAGTGCAGAGGATCTAGGACAATTTCATCAATACCGTCGCTACATGCTAAGACACCATTGAACACATATATTCTCAGCATACATGTAAATATCATGCTCACACAAGAGACATTTTGTTGCCTACTTTCTGGTGCTAACCATGATCATTCCCAGCCAGATCTTGCGTGAAAGGGAGGTCATCCCACGAGTCCTATTCTTGCTCCAACCACTAATTCCAGTAGACAAGGTTACTGGGCTTTTCTGGGCCTTAGTATTTACACCAGTAACATGAGAAAGCTGAACCAGATGGCTTCTAAAGGATAGTGGGGAGTCTTCCAGATACTGAAGCACTTTCATGCCTGTCCCTCCCCCATCCTCGGGCTTTCACAGTGAATGCTAACACATCCAATTTGTTGGTCAGTGCTCTCCTGCTCCGGGCAGAGCTACAGTTTGGGATTCCTGCTCCTGTGTCCCAGGGCCATGACTAGGGCCTGCACGAATCACCATAACCCCAAGTCACTCTGGACCAACACTAGATACTTCTCTCCAAATCAGGTTTCGGACACACTACCAGATGGCCCCAGAGGAAACTTAGTTCTCTGTGTGTTTTCATTTCAAAACAAAGCCTGCCATCAGAAAACAGAACAAATGTGCCAACATCCTGTTCCAAAAACCAAAATACACAAACTTCCAGGAACTACCAGCCCTTTAGTCAATGTGCCTTGTAAAGAATGCTGTTACTATTCAACATCCCCGAGGCCTTACCTCCTTTCCAGCCACACCAGTAACACAACACAACACGACACCCATAGCCAGTTGAGCCATGCCAGCTTCATTCCCAACCCAGAATCAACATCGTAGGGGACTATCTCTCCACATAAACTCCTATCTGTGGGTTGCAGCAGGAAAACTCAAGGTCATGTGCTATAGTTGTGCCATGACACCTTTATATACCATGGTTTGTCTAAAATGCTTCATTGAAAGTCCTTGAATCAGACAAGTGCCCTCTAACTTTCCATCTCCTGAATGAGAAAGTTCCCTATAAATGAAGTCCTTCCACATTTATTATTTTTGTTATGATGCAAGTTTCAGGTATATGACATAATTCAACATCTGTATACACTACAAAGTGATTTCTCCCAAAAGTTTAGTTATTGTCCATCACCATACAATTGAACCCCTGCCCCACTTTCGCCCACCCCCAACCCTCCCTTCCACATTTAGATTACTGCTCTCGAGTGTAAAGTTTATCCCCTTATGGTAAACGTCAATTCTATATAATGTCTGCTGTGCTATAATGTCTTCCTTCTAAGGGAAGCATATTGATTTGAGTTAAACTGCAGGTTGCTGGCCAGCCAGTGTATTAATTGTCCTTGGTCAAATGCCAACCATTAGTCCAATCAGCTGTGTCTGGACATTGGAGGAGAGGGAGGGTAATTTAGTAATAAACAGGACAGCCTATTGCTGCTGTTTCTGAAGGCAGGCAGTTCATGGAGTGTCCAGAAATGGATCCCAAGGCCTGATTTGAACAAATAAGCCGAGGCAATAAGAATGCACAAGAAGCACTTTGGTGGTTATCTGATAAATGTTTCTCTCTCTGACTAGACAGTAAACTGCATGGAGATACATAGTAGGTGCTCAATAGGTATTTTTTTAATTGATAATTAAATGCATGAATAAAATTGGGGAAGTCAGGAGAGGACTTGAGTGAGTCAAAGATTTGACTAAGTCACGTTAGGTGTAAGCCAAGTTATGAGTAAGCAGAACCTATGATGCAGAAAAGACTCAGTGAGTAAGACGGTAAGCAAGCCAAGCAGTAGTGCGTGGAGAGCATGGCAGACACGTAGGGAGGAGCTGAGTCACCAGTAAAGATTCACAGAATCTGTGGCTGACGTCGCAGAGCTGCCTTGAATCCACAGCTACCCTCCTATTCCTGTTTTTCCTGACCCTGATTGCTCATCCTTGTCTGCATTTCCATGAATAACTATCCTTACAATAAACCATTTCTTACTAACCTGAGTCAATTACCACTTCATGGGAATCTCTGCTTTCGGGAGCCTGAGGACAGCACATGAGCTCCAGGGGACTCAGTTATTACTTTTCCCAAGAAGCACATTGTTCCTTTCTGTGAATAGCGTGGTGGCCAGATCATATGGAGATGTCCCCACATGCTTGAATTCAGAGTGGTCGGAGACACAGCTTAGGTTCAATCTAGAACTGCCATACATGTCTCTCCCCTACCCTCTTTTTAAGACAGTTTTCTTAGCACTCTTGAGCAAGGGCAACCAAATTTGCTTGGCCACAGCTGCATTTTAAATTAAAAATAAGCCCAGCTGGCATGGCTCAGTGGTTGAGCATCGAACTATGAACCAGGAGGTCACAGTTCCATTCAGGGCATATGCCTGGGTTACAGGCTCGATCCCCACTAGGGTGCCTTGAAGGGCCCTGAGTTTGACTGTAATCAAAGGGCATAGGCCCAGGTTGCGAGTTCAATTCCCACTAGGGGTAGTGTAGGAGGCAGCCAATCAATAATTATCTCTCATCTTTGGTGTTTCTGTTTCTCTCTCCCCCTCCCCCTTTCCTCTCTGAAATCAATTAAAAAGAAAAAAGAAAAAAAATAAGTACTCTCTTCTAATATTTATGAAAAATATGAGGATCACTTTTATCATAGCATCAGTAATTACTGTTTGATTATTATGAATTATCAATTCATTAATTGATGCCTGTATATATTGGTTTTCTATTACTATTATAACAAACTAGAGGCCTGGTGCACAAAAATTTGTGCACTCGGAGGGGAGGGGGGGTCCCTCAGCCCCCCCTCTCGTAGTCTGGGACCCCTCGGAAGTTAATGACCTGCTAGCTTAGGCCTGCTCCCGGGTGGCAGAGGGCAGGCCCAATCCCTAGGTGCAGCCCCTGGTCAGGCTCAGAGCAGTGCGGATTGGGGAGTTGGGGCACCGCCCCCTGTCACAGAGCAGGACGGATCAGGGGGTTGGGGCGCCGCCCCCTGTCACACGCAGGGCAGGGCCGATGGGGAGGTTATGGCTCTTCCCCGTCACACACAGAGCAGGGCCCGTGAGGGGGGGTTGGGATGCCACACCCTGTCACCCACAGAGCAGGGCCGATCAGGGGTTTGGGGCGCTGCACAGAGCTGCAGGGTGATCAGGGGGTTGGGGAACTCCTCTCTATCAGGCACAGAGCAGGGCTGATCAGGGGACTGGGGTGCCTTCCCCTGTCACGAACAGAGCAGGGCAGATAGGGAGGTTGTGGCCCCGCCCCCTGTCACACACAGAGCCGCAGGGCGATCAGGGGGTTTGGGCGCTGCCCCCTGTCAAGCTGATCCCGGTGCCAGGAGGCCTCACGGCTTCACTGATCCCAATGCTGGGAGGCATATTACCCTTTTACTATATAGGATAGAGGCCTGGTGCATGGGTGGGGGCCGGCTGGTTTGCCCTGAAGGGTGTCCTGGATCAGGGTGGGGGGCCCCCTTGGGTGCCTGGCCAGCCTGGGTGAGGGGCTGATGGCTGTTTGCAGCTGGTCACACCCCCTTCAGGGTGGGAGTCCCCACTGGGGTGCCTTGCCAGTCTGGGTGAGGGACTGAGGGCTGTTTTCAGGCTGGCAGGTGACTGAAGCTCCCAACTGCTCCTTTTTTTCCTTCTTTTTTTATTCTGGGCCAGCTTTAGCTCTGAGGCTTGGCTCCAGCTCTGAGGCCTCAGCTGCTGAAAGCAGGTATCTGGTTTGTTTGGGTTCTATAATCGAAACACTGTTTCAACCCCAGCTCTGAGATCCTGGCTGGCTGAAAGCAGGTTTCTGGAGTTCGTTTAGATTCTATATTTGTAACAATGTTTCAAACTGCAAGCTCAGAGGCCAGCAGTGGCAGGCGGGGAACGTTTGCTTCCTCCGTCGCTGAAGCAAGCAAGCCTCATGTTTGCTTCAAGCTGCCTGGCTGCCGGCCACCGTCTTGGCTGGCAGTTAATTTGCATATCACCCTGATTAGCCAATGGGAAGGGTAGCGTAGGTATGGCTAATTACCATGTTTCTCTTTTATTAGATAGGATTACCACATCTATAGTGGCTTAAATGACACAAGTTTATTATCTTAAATCACTATAGGTTAGAAGTTCTACAAGGACTTCCCAGGTATTTCCTATGCTATACTTTACATCCCCATGTCTATTTTGTAACTACCAATCTGTAGTTGTTGTACAATTTGTTGTTGTTAATCCTCACCTGAGGATATTTTTTCCATTGGATTTCTTTTTTTAGAGAGAGTGGAAGGGAGGGGGAGAGACAGAGAGAGAGAAATATCCATGAGAGAGAGACACATTGATTGATTGCCTCCCGCATACACCCTGACCACAGCCCGGGATTGAGCCTGCAACTGAGGTATGTGCCATTGACCAGAATTGATCCCAGGACCCTTCAGTCCACAGGCCAATGCTCTATCCACTGAGCCAAACCAGCTAGGGTCATTCTGTATTTCTTAATCCTTTTACTTTTTAAAACACTCAGTCTCCCAGCCTTTCCTCCCACCTGGCAACCATGAATTTGTTGTCTGTATCTATGAGTTTGTTTCTGTTTTACAATTCTTTCCAATAGATATCATCTCCATTTTATAGGTAGAGAAACAGACTGAGAGTGGTTAAATAATTTGTGTAAGGTCACATAGCTGGTAAGTGATAAAGCTGGAATTCAGACTAAATTAGTCAGGCACTAACCCCGTGCATTTCCCACTATGTCCCATGGCCTTCCAAATTTTCTGTGGAACTTAGTTAATGTATATAAAAATTGATACACCACCACACATACACATTTCTTCAGAGGCTTTAAGATGGACTTTCTTGAGCCCTTTAAAGACGTACTTGGCATTACACATGTAAAAGGAAACCATGTTCCCAGGATAGAGTGCTTTCTGTATTTCCCCACCACAGTGCATATAGCCAGGAAGACTGCTAGACATACTAAATATTTTTCTCAGAAAGAGACCATGGATAATCCTGCCATTTTATTAACTGGGAATGCTATGGACCCGAGGACTGCCCATGGGGGTTTACTGGTCAGATTCATGCTCCAATCAAGACCTCTTTTTCCATCAATGACACTCAAACCTGCATCCAAGAAGCCAGCAAGAACAGCCCTGAAATACTTGTCCAGAGAACCCTGTTAAGTTTCACCCCTACTCCTAACAATTCAGTTACGGTGACCAGCAAGATCGCACACCAGGTTCCCTAAAGATGCATCCTCACCAGGGTGAGGGAACTATCATGGTGGCTGAGGCTAGGAGAGCCTGCTCCTTTGGTATGGAGAGTCCTTCGATATTGGGTCTGGATACTGTGTGTTCTCCCTGCAACTCTGCCTCTCCCACTTTTCCTGTGATGCTCTCTGAGGCCAGCTTTTCGATCAACAGCTCTCCTCCCAGCAGACTGTTTGCCTGTACTTTGGTCATCCTATCTTGTTCTGCCCTCTGATATTTATTTACTCACCCTTGATTTCTGTTGATTAATTGGTCTTTGTCTTATTGCTGCCCAGACCCTTGCAATTTTCATTGTGGCCTTATTCTCCCATACCCTCAGCCTGCTGCCACACTCGACATGAAGACCATTGCTTTCTAGAATTCTGATCGGTATACCAAACATTTTCTACTTTGGAGCCAACTTCCCTTAGGCCCTTCCACTGTCAACAGCCATTTATTGAGATCAGCAACATCTTAGGACTGTGACTTTTCATATTTGTGTGTTTTTATGCATAATGTAATTTTGGTACTTAATTTGTATTCTTTTTAAAAATATGTTTTATTGATTTTGAGAGAAAGAAAGGGAGAGGGAAAGAAACATTGATGTGAAAAAGAAACATCGATTGATTGCCTCCAGTACCCCAACTGGGGGTTGAACCCGTAACTAAGCATGGGAATTGAACCAGTGCCCTGACTGGGAATTGAACCAGAGACTGGTGCACAGGTGATACTCAACCAACTGAGCCACACTGGCCAGGGCCAACTCATATTCTTGAATTGTATTCTTCTGCACTTCCAAATGTGCTGCTTTGTAGAGCTTGTTGTTTTGTTTTAAATATTTTTATTGATTTCAGAGAGGAAGGAAGAGGGAGAGAGAGAAAGAGAAACATCAATGATGAGAGAGAATCATCGATTGGCTGCCTTCTGCAGGCCCCACACCGGGAATCAAGCCCACAACCTGGGCATGTGCCCTGACCGGGAATCTAACCATGACCTCCTGGTTCCTAGGTCAACGCTTGACCACTGAGCCACGCAGGCTGGGCAGCTTGTTGTTTGTGGTTCTTTTGGTGGAGACTCATTGAGAGGGATTTGTGTGTGTGCTTCTCAGAAATCAGCTGGACTCCTTAACATTACTCAATAACTAGGAAGCTGGATAATGACTTTTTTTAAAATAACAAATCTTCTAACAATAACAACCAACATCTATTAAGTAGCTCATATAAGCCCGATGTTATCCTCACATAATATAATTTATCTTTCCAAGAACTTTCCTAGATCACTATTTTACAGATGATGTAACTGAGGTTTAGAAAAGTCAAGTAACTTGTCCAAAGGTTCCTAGCCTAGTAGGTGATAGAAAGATCCAGGAATTCAACCCCATTTTATCAGTTTCCAAAATGTAGACTTCCACTATCCTTTATTTTTGCTGTTTGCTCAGATCTTAGTTTGCAACATTTTAGGAAAGAGAATATCAAATAGCTAGGTAAACAGCCAGAAAGACTTTAGGACAAAGGGGTTTTTTTGTTACTTTCTCCTGATAGGACAATAGGACAAAGGTGGCCAAGTGGAGTAGCATCCTAGAGGGACCAGGATAGAGTACCTGTTACCCTCACTGGCCTAGAGTGGTGCCAGTGTGGGTGGGAAAACAGGGGGAGCCAATGAATAAGCAGAAGCAAAGGGGACATGAAGACGTACAGCCTGGTGCAAGTCCCAAAGTGGAAGACAGACTGTAATCTTACAACTAGTGGGCCTCATTACAACATCCCCATGCCAACTTGCCTGATTTGTTTTTGTTTTTTAATTTGTCTTTATTATTGAAAGTGTTAAAGGTGTCCATTTTGTGGTGGTTTTTTTGTTGTTGTTTTCCCCCCATTGATGCCCCTCCTCCTCATATTCACCCCTCCCAAGCCTTTGCCACAGTATTCTGTGTCCATTGTGCTATGCATATCTATAATAAAAAGGCATAATATGCTATTTAGACCAGACGTCCTTCCGGATGACCTTCCGGACGAAGCCAGAGCTATGAGGGAAGCCTGGGTCCCGGGTGCCAGAGGGAAGCTGGTGCCAGCAGTTGCAGCCGGGGGGGGGGGGGCTACTCTTGCACAAATTTCGTGCATCAGGCCTCTAGTATGCATATAAGTTCCCTGGTTAATCTTTCCCCCACACATCCCTACCCCAACCTTCCCTCTGAAATTAATTGGTCTGTTCATGGTTCTTTGTCTCTGGATATATTTTCTTCATCTGTTTATTTTTTTATTAGATTCCACATATGAGTGAGATCATGTGACACTTATCTTTCTCAGAACAATAACACCATCTGAGAAACAGACTGGAGCAGGGAGAGAGTATCAGAGAAGGTGTAGTGGCTCCAGCAGCAAAGAAATGATCTTGAGTTCTAAGGTGATAGGCTTGTTTGGTTCCAGCTGCTCTTGTCCTTTCCATGTGGGATCTCCACCCTAGTGGGTGATGGTAACTGAAAGAGTGGGGTGTGGTTGACCTGTGAGGGGTGGAGAGAGTCAGATGTTGGAGGCAGGAGGTTGTTGGCGAAAGTGTGGAATTTCTCACATGAGACAATGGGAGATACCCAAATCATCAAAACTGAAATCCTAGTATTTAGAAGAAGAGTCTGGAATGGGGGATGTCTCCAAAACAAAGATCCCAGAGAGGGAGGCTGGGTACAGTAGTGGAAAGAGTATGGAATTGTTTTTCTAAAATAGCTCAGCCCTTCCGTAGTTCTTTCCCAACCCAGCGAGCTGTAAGGATCCTATAGAAAACCTGTGGCTGCTCATTTCCATGTTCCATTTTCTACCAAAACTACTTGTTCTGTTCAATGTCCTCTGTGTACATCCCTTGGTCCTCTACCTAGCCTCTGCTGCTCTGCCTAGCATTTTTGGCTGGGCAGTTCACTGAGAAATATCCTTGGTCCCTATTCCAGCTGCAACCCTTGACAGTGTCCAGGTTAGCTATGGCCCCGTGCTCTGCAGCCTGCAAGCCATCTCATCCAGCCAATCTGACTAACTTGTCCCGGAACACCCCCTGAATCCTTCTCAGAGCTAGGCCCACAGCGATGTGCCTTCCATTCCACCTGGAAACCAAGAGATGGAGACCTATATTTTGTGTTGACTGTGTGCCATACCACTGATCATGTCCTGCCAAATACCATGATGGAGGTGGGGAGTAGGGAAATGTCTCCATTACAGCCGAGGAAGCTCTAGGTTTTATAGTTACATAGGAATTGCTAGATTTTCCAAAATGACAAGGAGGAACACAAGAATACCTATTTACCCAGCCCTGACCATGAGTGTCCTTTATCACAACATTTCCAGGAGTCAGCAAGGAAATTTTTCTTTCTGCCATTCACTTCATTCACATGTACCACATATAGGAAAATATGTGAATCACAAGTGTACAGCGGGATGCATTTTTGCAAAGTGAACACACTAGTTTAATCGGTATCCAGATTAAGAAACAAAACATCATCAGTATCCAGTCCTCTCGTGTCCTCACCTGGTCACCACTCCCCATATGGTAACCACTATTCTGACTTTTAACAACGTTGATTAGTTTTGCCTGTTTTAGAATTTCCTATAAATGGAATATATATTATGTATCCTTTTATGTGTGACTTTTTTTCTGGTCAGCATTGTATTTGTATGATTTATCCACGCTGTTGTGCATAGCAGGAGTCTGATTTGCATGTTATATAGTGTATCATATGAATATATTAATTTTTATATGTTCTACTGCTGTTGGACATTTGGATTACTTCCAGTTTCTAGTGATTATGAATAGTCCTGCTATGAACATTCTTGTACATGTCTTTTGGTGAACATATGTGTACATTTCTGGTGGGTATGTATCTAGGAGTTGAATTGTTCAGTAAAGTGTATGCATATGTTCAGTTTTAGTAGATACTGCCAAACAGTTTCCTGAAGTTGTTGTAACCAAGGATTTTTTATCTTTCCTAAATCTCTTGGAGCCAGAAGGAAGGGGGTGCAGAGGCAGGCAGGTATAAATTTGGCTGGCAGTGCCAGCAAGTAAGTGTAGCTTAAAAGCAACTCTTCCCTCTCCTGTGCCATTGTTTTTGCAGGTATTTTTCTTTCTTAAGGCACCAAGATGGACAATACATGTCACCCAGGTGCAGTTGGCTGGTAGAATTCTGCAGTACTGGGGCTTAGTATGAAGATTCTCAGCTAAGCCAATAAAAGATATCAAGATCTTGCCCTAACCGGTTTGGCTCAGCGGATAGGGCGCCGGCCTACGGACTCAAGGGTCCCAGGTTCGATTCCGGTCAAGGCCATGTACCTGGGTTGCGGGCACATCCCCAGTGGGAGGCGTGCAGGAGGCAGCTGATCGATGTTTCTCTCTCATCGATGTTTCTAACTCTCCATCCCTCTCCCCTCCTGTCTGTAAAAAATCAATAAAATATATATTTAAAAAAAAAAAGATATCAAGATCTGGCTGGATAGCTCAGTTGGTTGAAGCATCATTCTGAACACCAAAATGTTGCAGGTTCCATCCCCGGTAGGGGAGCATGCGGGACACAACTGATCAATGTTTCTCTTTCACATTGATATCTCTCTCTCTCTCTGCCCCTTCCTCCCTCTCTAAAATCAATAAAAACATATCCTTGAGTGAGGATTTTTAAAAAATGTATAGAAGATACCACACCAGAGGAGTTAGTACAGCTAAAAACTGGGCGAGAGGTCCAAGTCCAAGCAACCCGAAGGAGAAAGTAGAGGCTGTGGAGAAGTGGGGTTGACACAAAGAAAGGGTTGCAGATATCAAATTAGCATAGAAGGCTGAGAATCCAGGATGAGGAGAGAAAGAAGCAGCAGGCGAAGTGTGTATGGAAACAGGTGGGTGGTTCATGACTGGCCTTTATACACCAGCCTGGGGTGGAATGAAAATGGTCATCCAAGTTTAAAGAAATGGAAAACAGCCCGGTTGGCATGGCTCGGTGGTTAAGTGTCAACCTATGAATCAGGAGGTCATGTTTCAATTCCCAGTCAGGGCACATGCCTGGGTTGTGGGCTCGATCCCCAGTGTGGGGCATGCAGGAGGCAGCCGATCAATGACTCTCTCTCATCATTGATGTTTTCTATCTCTCTCCCCATCTCCCTTCCTCTCTGAAATCAATCATAAAAATATATATATATATTTTAAAAAGAAACAAAAACCAAAACAAAATTAATCTCATTCTACTGAAAACCAGTTGAGTAAGCCTTGCCTGGAAGGGTCTTTCTTGGAGAATTGCAGACTTCTGGGAACTTGCATGGAGAATGTGGGTGTTGGAACAAATAGAGTTTTCTGTCAGAGATGTCATGTTTGTGTAACACCCGTTTCTCCCGGCCGCTCTCGTGTGAGAGTATAGTGTGGAGAGTAGCAGCCTCCACCAGGAGATCATTGGAACCTCTGGTCCCTTCTGTATCTCTGAAGGATGATGGGGAGCGGGGGGACGAGGGGGGTCTCACATGCATTTCTGCGTGGCTATTCACTGACTCATTTCACCAACCACAGCTGGCATGCAGCCTCTTCACTGCTGAAGCGAGAGAGATGGCTTCCTCCCACCTGTTCCATAATCAAGCCACAAAAAAGACTGACACTGGGCCCTGTGTCTTTGGGGGCCTCTAACGGTACAACACTTTCATGTGACTTTGTTTTCCACCTGAACAAAAAACAACTGAGATGATGATGTGAGTGGCTTCCCAGTTTGCTACCCTCAAAAACCAACTCTCCTTATTGACCGCCCCACCCCCGTCTGTAGTTCCTAATACTGTGTGCCTGCACACACGTTACTCAACCTCTGTCATATTTAACTTCCTCTGGGTAATATGGGAAGGAGAAGATCTACCTTTCAGAGTTTCTGTGAGGATTAAATGAGCTGATATGGAAAGGGTCTAGGGAAGGGGACATGCCACAGTTTCTTCCTTATCACCATCCCACGCATGGGAGGAATATCTAATCTGGTTGTTCAGATTCAAAGACATTGACCGGGCCATTTTCCCTAGCAGTCAGGATCACGCACGCTGTGCTCGGATCACACATGGGGATGGGTCCTTCCGGGTTCTTCACTCTTTGTCCCCGGGGGCCTGAGTGACACTCCCACTCGGGCAGGCTCAAGCTCAGAGAGAGGGACAGCCAGGTTGTAGTTACGCTGTGAAGGGACAATCTGGCTCAATCAGTATGTATTTTGATTGCGCGGAGTCTTGGCTGTCGTGGTGGTTAAATATTTTTAATTTTACCCCTGGAAAAGGCCCTGTGAGCCTCCAGCTCTAGGCTTGTGACCTCAGACCACCTTATCAGAGAATACAAGCCTAGCCAAAGTTCAAGTGTTATTTGTTTTCCTTGCCACTGTCTCCTGTGTATATTTCTCCCTCTAGACCTTGAAGCGGGGGTTATATGCGGTTTAAGGTAGGATTCTGGTATTCTTAAGCCTCTTGACCTAATTTTACCTAGTGGACTCCAAACCAACCATAACCTTTAGCATTATTAATATTAGTAGTGTTTTGGTATCTATTACTGTTTAATAAACCACTCCAAAATGGAGTGGCTTAAAACAATCTTTTTTTTTTCTTTCCCATAGTTGTGTGGGTTGATAGATTGGTGTTCGGCTGGTCAGTTTTGCTGGACTCATTTGGGTTGTTCACGTGGCTGCAGCCAGTTGGCAGCTGCGGCTGGAATTTCCAGGATGGCTTCCCCCATGTGTCTGATACTGTGCCAGGGATGTCTGGAAGGCCAGTCTCAGCTGGGATACTGACAAGGCAAGGTCCCTCTTTCTCACTGTGCAGTCCCAGGGCTTTCCTCCTCCGTGTGGGGTTATCAAATGGTGGGTTAGGCTTCCTGAAAGCATAGATGTGGAAGCTGCCAAACATTCTTAAGGCTTAGGTCTAGAGCAGACACAGTGTTTCTTCTGCCATATTCTGTTCCTTAAAACAAGTCACAGCCTGGCCAGCGTAGCTCAGTGGTTGAGCGTCGACCTATGAACCAGGAGGTCACAGTTCGATTCCTGGTCAGGGCACACACCCAGGTTGTGGACATGATCCCCATTGTAGGGCGTGCAGGAGGCAGCCAATCAATGATTTTCTCTCATCGATATTTCTCTCTCTCCCTCTCCCTTCCTCTTGAAATCAATAAAAGTATATAAAAAACAAAACAATCACAGGCCTAGCCATGATTCAATGGGAGGGACTGCATATGGGTGTGAATGCTGGGAGGATGGTTGGAGGCCACCAGTATAACCGATCTCCAGAAGAAATGCTATGAGTTGGATTTTCCATCTCTAGATTTAGTAAATGTATGCCAGGACTCACCTCTCGCCCCACTCAGGGTTAGTTTTCTCTACATATGATATAATCTCTATAAAGTCTTTCCTGAGAGCTTGGGAATCTTAGTGTATAGGGCTAGTCATATACCCCACCATATCCGGTAACTATCTTTAGAATGTGGTTTAATTTCCAGTCATGCAAATAAAGCCTCTGTTGATCCACCTCCTCCATTTTGACCTCACTGGGTTGTGTGGGGGATTCAATAAAATCACTTCTGTAAATTGCCTGGCACTACATGTTAGTAAATGCTCAATAATGGCAATTGTTATTATTTTATTATTACCAGGGTCCCTAAGGTATTGAGCTGGCCTTGGTAAAAATGTAATGAGATGACTTTGAGAAGTCATAGTTCCCCAGGGCACCTGAGTGATTAATATCCAAGAAAGTGGGTGAAATTGTTAACCTGAGATAATGGGGACAGAACAGATTATCAGCCGCCCACAACACACAAGATAAAAAGAGAATCAACAAGTGCAATTGCAGGAAGTATCAGAAAAACAACAATAACAAGAAGAAAAAGTAGAAATAATCTGAGGTCAGGTAATTAGGGAAAGGAATTTGGAAGAGTGATGTTAGAACAAAAGGAAAAATAATTTATTTCTTAGTCGGCAAAAGGCCCTGCACAGGCGATATGGCCAAGCTAACAGAGATTAAGGGGGGCGGAGGGAGGGGCGGGGTAGGAGATGAGGAGCTGCCAGTGTCCAGCTTGCAAGGAAGACAGAGTCAGGTACCAACTGACTGAGACACAAGTGGGACCTACATTCGCTTTGGAGTAGAATGAACCTTGCAGCACAACTAATTATAGATGAACCAGACAGCAGAGGACAAAGGACAAAGACAGCTCTTGGGAGGCAATAAATCAACCTATCCAGAGTGAAGAAACCAAGCCAATCAAACGGCTTTGGTCTCATCATGATTATGGTGTTAGCATTTAGTCAGTTTATAATTCACTGTCTACAAACCTTCTTTTCCCACATCTGTTCCTCTAGTTTTCCCCTTAGTTCTCCTGGAGGGTGGGGAGGGGAGCCATAATCTGAGAATAAAGAGATTAGTAAAATGTAAGTAAGATCATGGGGGGTCAAAGCATTGTGTAAACTTTTAAGTGTTCAACAAATGTAAAATGCTGATAAAGGCGCTAAAGAAAAAAAGTGAAATGCTATTGTTTTTAAGGAAAGCAGATTCAAGCGTCACCCAGAGGGAGGGGTGTTGGAGCCCATGGCTGAGTTGAGAGTTTTAAAGCTAATTGTTGTCCTTGTGAGCTCTTACCCATGGCTCTGACCCTTACCTCTGCCCCATCCCCCAACAGGTCATTTACCTTTAAACCAGGTTTGTGAACCGAAGCTGTAAGGAATGAGTATTTAACCATTGTGTTAAGTTAATGAACAACTATCTAGGTATAGATAATTCAGAAAGGATAATCATCTTCTAGCTTCATCTGTAGCAGAGACAAGGATTTCTGAACAGAAGGGGAATATAATTTATGGGGAAATACTTTGGTAGTGGGCTGAAAGGAGGGAGGGCAGTCATAGGAATAATTCTTAAGTTAATTTTATCATGAACACAGCAGGAGGAGCTGTAAAGGCTTTTGGTGTTAAAATAGCCTGAAGGTACAAAGCCATAAAAATGTATCAGAAAAGATGTTTGAGTCTCTCTAAAAGATTCAATATAATTTTCATTTATTCTTTCATTCAGCAAGTATTGATTGAGTTCTTGTATACATGGTATTGTCTGCCTTCATGAAA
Source organism: Myotis davidii (assembly GCF_000327345.1). Taxonomy (NCBI): domain Eukaryota; kingdom Metazoa; phylum Chordata; class Mammalia; order Chiroptera; family Vespertilionidae; genus Myotis; species Myotis davidii. The sequence goes on along the minus strand of NW_006295564.1, from coordinate 715,527 downwards.
TGGATTGCGGAAGGTGAGACAGACAATAAAATAATAAATAAAATGCAAATAAATTTCAGGGAATCGTAAATTCTATGAAGAAAATTAAGTTGGGGAAGGGGATGGAGAATGGTTGTGTATTCAGAGTATCTATCCTGCCCCTGCACTTAGCACAGTGAGGGGCCATAAATAACAAATAAATAAATGAAGAAATGACTGCCCCCTTCCAAGTTCAAGCCTTCACTTACACATGCCTACTTTATTGTCAGTCACCTTCTAATGCAGTGGTTCTCAACCTGTGGGTCACGAACAATGAAAATACATCCTGCATATCAGATATTTACATACGATTCATAACAGTAGCAAAATTACAGTTATGAAGCAGCAACGAAAATAATTTTATGGTTGGGGGTCACCACCACATGAGGAACTGTATTAAAGGGTCGCGGCATTAGGAAAGTTGAGAACCACTGGTCTAGAGGGTCATTCTGAGTTCATTCTCTCTTGTTTTCAGGTTTAAAATGCTGCTTTTATCGAGTCACTTTTCTACTCCAAAACCTTCAGTTACTTCCAATTGCCTTTTTCTTTTTTAAGTAAGGCTTAAGGACAATAGTATGCTTATCTGTCACTAAATCTTATTGACTAATATAATTTCTCCCCTGTGTCTTACTGAAGACATGCAGTGTCCTTGTAACATCTTTATTAACATAAACAACTTTACGGGAAGAAGGTAATCAACAGTAAACTATTTATGTCACTCAGAATCTTTGAACTATGGAGTCAGTGAACTTTAGCACTAAGAATGCCCTTGGAATCGTTCTCAACTAATTCCTTCATTTCACAAATGAGAAAACCGAGAGCAAGCAGGTAAATTGCTCAGGTACTGATACCTAGCCAAGTGAAGCCTCTGTCATAACTAGAACTCAGCTCTTCTGATTCCCACTGCACTACGTTATATACGTACATACAGTTTACATAGTTTAATCGGAGTATATATGCTATTTTGTGTCTCTTCTGCTTACATTATTCTTGTGGACAAAGGCTTAGAAAAGTTAGGTCATACAACTAGCAAATTCAACCAAAGTTTATGCGCCACACTGCCTCTGTTTGACAAGTCACTGAGGGAGAGGGCAGTACTTTACCTTTAGAATAGTCTTATAGAGGAGAACTATATAAAGGTTGAGATTGTCCCTGTGAAAAGAATATAAGTCCTTTTAGTAATTGAAATGTATATTGCAATGATTAAACAGTTTAGCTCAACAATTCTAACTTTTCACCCAACAGGAGACAACCTTCAATGACTCCCTAATGCCTCCAGGAGAGAGTTCAAATACTTTCCCTGTATGATTCACCCTCTACCCTCTTATATACCAGATTTTCTACTGCTTTCCTTCACATACTCATAGTTTCTAATGCATGGCTTATGCATGCTAGCTATTAGGTGCATGTAAAAACAACCCGAAAACAGGTCAAAAAAGTTTTGGAAATGCTGCATACTGTAGATTCCTCAGAGAGATTTACAGAGCATATTAGTATACTAAAAAGCTCTGAGAAGTCCTACAGTAAAGAAATTCCCCCCCCCCCGCCCAAACAGTAGCTTTTTCCACACAAGACTTACATGAGTCAGGATCCAGAACAGAATATAGCACCTATGCCAGGGAATCTAATATGAGACACTAGTTTTAAATTTTTTGGAGGAATTAAAAAGGTAGGATGGTGAGACAACCCAGAAGTGAGAAATATGAAGGAGATGCTACCCTAGGGCTCTAGGACTAGAGGAGGCAGTGTTGTCTAGATGTGGTAACATATTTTTGGCGGTAGGCTCTCCAGCTACTGTTAAGACTTGAGATAACTCCAGCCCTGGCTGACATCTTGACTGCAACCTCATGAGAAATCTTGTACCAGAGTCCCCTTGCTAAGCCAGGTCTTAGATTCCTGATCCTCAGAAACTGTGTGAGAAAATAAATATTTGTTGTTGTAAACTGATAAGTTTCAGAATAATGTGTCCCACAGCAATAGATAACTAATATAGGTGTTGGTACCTGGAAGTGGGATTCTGCTGTAACAAAAATCCTAAAATGAGCAGTGGGCTTTGGGGAGAGTGTTAGTGAAAGTCTAAAATACTCTGAATAAACTGTTAATAGAAGTATCTTGACCTTTAATATTGCTGCAGGTGAAGGTTTGCAAGAAAATGAGGTCATGTTTTTGGAAACTGGAGGAAAGGGGATCCTTATTATACAGTAGCAGAAAGTTTAGCAACACTGTTGCCTGCAGTAACTGAAAGGTAGAAAATGTATCTAATGAACTGGGTGATCTAGCTATGGAGATTTTCAAGCAAAGGTTTCTTCTTGTTGCGTATAGTAAAATGTGAGATCAGAGAGGTAAACTAAAGGGAGAACTGTAAAACAAAACGGAGACATAATTTTCTGGGTTTGAAAATTCTCATCCTCTCCAAATGGCAAACAATGCTAAAATTAAGATGTAGATTCTGAGCAAAGATCACATCCAGGGTACTGACAATAAAACATTGTCCAGCTCGCCCAGCCAGCGTGGTTCAGTGGTTGAGCATCGACCTATGAACAGAGGTCCTGGCTCAATTCCCGGTCAGGACACATGCCCTGGTTTTGGGTTTGATTCCCAGTCGGGGGTGTGCAGGAGGCAGCCGATGGATGGTTCTCTCTCATCATTGATGTTTCTATCTCTCCCTCTCTCTTCCTCTCTGAAATCAATTTTAAAAAAAATTGTCCAGCCCTAGCTGGTTTGGCTCAGTGGATAGAACATCGGCCTGCGGACTGAAGAGTCCCTGGTTCAATTCCAGTCAAGGGTACATGCCCGGGTTGTGGGCTTGATCCCTAGAACATGGCTCTGAGAACCAGGAAAATTATTCCCAGGCCTTGCGACTTAATCAAGAAACTTGCAATGTTTGCTCAGCTGGATTTCAGAAATAAATGGGCCAGTGACTCCTTTGTGCCTGCTATTTCCCCACTTTTTGCACGGGAATGTCTATAGCAGTTACCCTGTGACTATCTCACCATTGCATGTTGGGTGCATGGAGGGACAAATAGTGTTTTGTTTTTTTTTCCGGGGGGGGAGAAACTGTACTCAAAGAGCTATACTGAAGGAAGTCAACTGCACCTGCACCTGATTTTGATGATGAGATGCTGGACTTCATGAGATGAGACTTCTGGTGACTTTGGGAGGAAGTGAGTGTATTTTGCATATGGGAGAGACATGAATCACTGGGGATCAGAGGAAGGACTGTGGTAGCCAGCCTCCAAGAGAGCCCTCAGTTATCCTTGCCTCTTGGTATTCACACCCTTGTGTAGGCTCCTCCCACGAGTAGCACAGTTGGTCTGAATGACCAACAGCATGTGGCAGAAGTGACAGTATGTTATTTGTGAAGATTAGGTTATTAAAAAGGCTGCAGCTTCCATTCTGGTATCTCTATCTCTGTTTCTATCTCTATCTCTATCTCTTGAATAACCCCCTGTTGGAGAAGCAAGCTGCCATGTTGAATGCACCTCTAAGGAGAAGACCACCAGGCAGAATACTTACGACTCAGGCCAGCTAGGAACTGTGTTCTGCCAACAGCCATGTGAGTGAATGTGGAAGTGAACTCTTCAGCTCTACTCTGGCCTTGAGATGACTGCAGCTCCAACCAATATCTTGACTGTAACCCCATGAGAGGCCCTGAGCCAGAACCACCTGGCTAAGCCACTCTCAGATTACTAAACCTCAGGAACTGTGTGAGATAATAACATTTTTGTTGTTTTAAGCTGTGAAGTTTCAAGGTAATTTATTATGCGGCAATAGATGATAAAGACGCCAGCCCACGAGCTAGGATCGCCCAGCAGAGAGGGACTTGTCTGGCTTACAGTTGGAGCCACAAAGATGCAGCCATTACTGGAGATACTGCCTGCAGTACGGGAGAAGGAAAGACCTCCATAGCCCCTCGTTTGCTCCCCTTGCCTCCATGGGCCAAACCAAACCATAGGAGAGCCTGAGAAATGTCCTTTGCAAGAGCAACCTCTTGCAGTACAGGAACAGGGCAGAGGGAGAGAAGGAAATTAATCTAAGAACAAATAGGCAAATTACCAGTACAACCAAGAATCCTTTTACATGTGGAATTCCAGTAACATTCTTCAGAACCTTGTCCTCAAACTCCACTTCAGGAAACAGTGGCCTACAACTACTCTTCTCCAAATCTCTGCAAGTCCAAATCTTATACATCAATTATTATACACTTTAAAAATATATATATATTTTATTGGTTTTTTACAGAGAAGAAGGGGGAGGGATAGTTAGAAACATCAATGAGAGAGAAACATCGATCAGCTGCCTCCTGCACACCCCCCACTGAGGTTGTGCCCCCAACCAAGATACATGCCCTTGACCGGAATTAAACCTGGGACTTTTCAGTCCCCAGGACAATGCTCTATCCACTGAGCCAACCGGTTAGGGCAATTACTATACACTTTAAATGCAAAAGTTTTTCTCCACTAACTTTTTGGTCTTTGTTACCTGGGTTAGCACCATTGTCTTCAGTTCACAACGTTTGACTTATACCCATTTTAGGCATTTTCAACATAACATCATAATCTAGTGCATGTCTTATTGTCTGAGAACTAATAGCTTCTTGGGGGTCAGATCTGTTTCTGAGTCACTGTTGTGTATTGCCTCATCATCATAGCACCTAGCACAGGATCTTGTTCATATTAAATACCAGTAGGTATGAAGTGAGTGAATGGATGTCAAAGCCAGTGGTACAAATGGTATACAACTCTGTTGCCTGCCTCTGTATTACTATTGATTCCTTTATATACTTATGGTGGAACCAAGAGATTCTAGAGCAGCCGTGGGCAAACTACGGCCCGTTTGAAATGAATAAAACTAAAAAAAAAAGAAAAAAAAGACAGTACCCTTTTATGTAATGATGTTTACTTTGAATTTATATGAGTTCACACAAACACTCCATCCATGCTTTTGTTCCGGCCCTCCGGTCCAGTTTAAGAACCCATTGTGGCCCTCAAGTCAAAAAGTTTGCCCACCCCTGTTCTAGAGTAATCTTCCTATTTTCTTGGCTGATCACATATTTTGAACGCCTTTGAACCTGTTCTTCGGGGAAGAGAACAATAAAATTGCAAACTGGTTTGTGTGCAGGGATAATTGTCCTGTGAGACCAAAGTCCTCTGGGAACTTTTTAGCAGGAGATGTAGGTTCAGAGAGCTGCAATGGTCTCCTCTGTCAGCTTTGGCTACTCTGAAAAAAATCGTCTGCTCAGTAAGAAAGGAATGCTCAGCATTTTGCAAAAGCGATTTCCTCTACTTCCCTATCTTCCTTGCTAATGCCTTGATAGAGGGAATAAATTCAAAACAGAAAGGAGGTTTTTAGATCAGCTCCTCTTAATTAGTTCAGGCCTCTTCACTTCCTGCCGGGATTACCACAGGGCCCCCAACGAGTCTCCTGGCATCTTGTTTCTAAAAACAAATCTTAGCTGGGCACGTTCATGTTTAAAGTTTTCCTCAATGGGTGCGCACTCTCTTCTGGATGAAATCCAAATCTTCATGATTTGGCCTTGGGGTTACTTTTTCAGCCAAATTTTGCTTATTGACACCAAGGTTTTCAGTTCTACCCTTCCTTCTGGCCCTCTCCCTCCCCTCTCAACTGAATCTTCTAAGTCAACCCAATTCATTCTTCAAGATTTAGTTTCAATTCTCTCTCCAGGAAGTTTCTCTGGAGCCCCTCACCATAGGTTAGGCTCCCTTAGCATGCTTTACAGACCTCTTTGGCCTTGAGCAAGTTGCTCTCTACACCTCAGCATCCCAATCTGGACTATTGGGATAATATAGTATTTACCTCTGAAGCTTATGGCAGCGATGATAATTGATGCAAAGTGCCTGACATATATTAAATGTTACATATTAGGTATTAAATCATAGCACTTAACTCAATATCTTCATTATGTTTGACCCAGAGTGGTCAAATGGCCAGCTCAAGTAGAATAAAATTAGGAGGAGGGCGACATCTGATTTGCTTAAGGTTTACAAACCAAATTTCAAAGTGAGGAAGTTAGGGGAAATTGACTTCAAATTTAATTTTTAAAATAAAATATTTATTAGAAATAAACTTGATGTTGAGAGTAGATTGCTACACGACTAAGAAAAATGCACATCAGGGCACCTTTCAAGTCAATTCAGGATACTTGATGCTTAGAGCTGAAATGTTTTCTTATTTGTCCCAACTTGCTAATTTACTTGGTTTATTTCTATATTCAACAAAGTAGTGTCTGTACATTCACTAAACAAAATGGCTTGCAACTCCTCAGCCTTTTTTTTTCTCTATTGAATTAAGTACAGCATCAAGCCATTAAGGTGACCTTAAAGAAAATCAATATCGTCCCCAGGCTCACGACCACTCACTCCACAGCTTAATTGGTCCTTAGCCTTCAGCTTTCGACTCTAGACTTGTATTATCTAACACAGTTGCCACTAGCCACATGTGGCTATAGGGTACTTGAAATACGGTTGACCCGAATTGGAAATGTTCTATAAGTAAAAATACAGATTTTAAAGGTTTAGTTAAAAAAAAAAAGGCAAACTATCTCAATAATATTTTATATGGTCCTCATGTGAAATGATGTTTCTGTTATATGGGAATAAATATGATATATAATTAAAATTAATTTTACCTATTTTAAAAATACTTTTTAATGTGGTTACCAAGAAACATTAAATTATTTCTTTAGCTCTCATTATATTTCTACTGAACAGCGCTGCTGTAGACCCCAGGACTTTTCAGAACCAGGTGGGGAGCGTTAGTCTTCCTGGACGTTCTCTGTCTCAGGTGATGTAGCTGTGTCACCCTTCTTGGAAGGTAGGTGCCCCCCTATCGCATTCAGTACGGAGTCCTAAAGAGGCTGAAGGAGTTAAAGAACAGTTTGAGATCACTGAGCAAATCCATATTTCAAAGAGTTGAGGATAATAGGTGATTATTGACCCAAAGCAACATCTAAGATTCACCTTAACTTGGCTATTCTATGTTACTTGGATTACCTCTTTTAATTGTTGCGACAACTCTAACATTTAGGTGCTATTATTACATGCACTTTGTACAAATGAATAAAGGGAAGTTAAGGAGCTGGCAGGCGTGGTGTTTTGACTCCAGTTGGTTCAACCATCCAATGGTATATCTAGCAAGATTATGAGCTTCCTGTGTGTCCTATGCCTTGTCCATACATGACCTGACACATACTAGATGGCCAGTAAATGTGTGTAGTAGCATATATATATAGTATAACTTCAACCATGTAGGGATATATATGGAAAAGTCTGGAAAGAAATACATCAAAATGTTAAAAGGTGGTGATGTTTATGTGTGTGTTTTTTGTAATGTACATTTTAAAAAACTATCTTTACACTTTTCTGTATCTCCCAGACTTTTGACAATGTGCATATACTGTTTTGATTTATTTCCATTACTTATTCAAAATGTCATTGAAAGAGAAGGTAGGTGGTTACTGACGCGTTCTCTGTGCAGACAGTGCTCTCTCCTCTGCTCCTCACCCCCCACCCCCCAGCGTGTTCCATTCCCCTCACAGTTGGGGTCCCTCTCCTCCACTTGGCTGCTCCATTCTCTGTCTCAATCTCTCCTGCTTTTCCACCTCTCTCTCTCTTTTCCCTTCTGTCTCTCTCTGACCTGTTCCTTTCTGTGACCCGCTCATATTTTTCCTCTGGGTCTTCCTCCCTTCTTGTCTCCTATCTCCCTCTTCTTTTTGAGACGATTGACATTCACATGAAAGGTCAAACAAATGTTACTTTGCACCTGGTAGGTTTTAGGCAGATTCTACCTGCCTCTGGAGCCCTGAAAAGGTGCTCAAGTTGGGGGAGGGGGCAATGGAGAGCAGACTTCTAAAGAGGATGCTATGTATTGGACAAAATGAGAGGTGAGAGAGGACATTTCAGAGTGACAAAAGCAGTGAGAACAGAGGTGTGCGGGTTCTCCCTGGGAAAGCGAGCAGAGGCTCTTACCTTGTTGGGTGTGGGGATTGCTGTCTCCCGGGTGCTGGCACTCACTTAGAAGGATGCGGACCTTAGTTGATTTGAGCTCCTGGATTGAATTAGTCCTGGTTGTATAATTGACTTTGATATGTGGCCTTTAGATCTGAATTGGGTTTAATAAGATTTAACTGCTTCAAAGGGCTTTATAAGAATTCATTTTAGCCTTTAAATCTGATTTCAAATGCTACCTATTTTGAGACGCCTTCTCTGACTTTGATGCTCCTCCTCCAGCGCTCTTATTGTGCCATAGTTGATACATACCTTATTCAGGCAATTATTTCCATCGTATTTTATCGTACGCTGTGGGGAATGGTTCCTTTATTGCCTCTCTTCAGGAATCTTGAGGGACAGGCAAGTATCTTATTCATATTTGCATCCTAGGCCTAGCACAGACCAGCGGCACAAGCAGTTGAGCACACAGTGCTGAATAATGATTTTAAAAGTATATTAATAGCTAACATTTATTAAGCACAGTGACAAGCCCTATACTTACACTGTTTCAGTCACTGAACACTTTAGGAGAAAAGTACTTTTATTATCCCCATTTTACAATGAGAAAACTGAGAGTAAGAGAAATTCATTTGGGAAAAAATTTATTTGATCTAAAGTCAAATTTGATCCAAGATCAACTAGTAAGTAGAAGAACTTTTTCTACAGGCTTTTGGCTTCAAGATCTGGGCTCTTAGCCACCCTAGATGAATGAATGGATGGGTGAGAAATGCTTTTCATACTGTGGCTGAAGACGTGACATTTATTTTACAGAGGCAGTTATAATTTAAAATTATGGTAAGTCCTACCTCACTGATGTTTCTAACTTTTTGAATCACCTTTCCTCTTCCCCCTCTCCCTCCCCCCACCCCCTTTCTTTCCTCCCTAACACTCTCAGGAAAAATCTTGGAACTCCTATATTGAAATGTAACCCAGGCAATAACTGAGTGTTTCCTGGGGAAGGAAACCAACATTTTATTAGGTTCCTGTTTCTTGCCATTCATTCATTTGCAAATTTACAAATATCGGGGCACCTACTGTGTGCTAGGAACCTTTTGTTGGCACTAGAGATAGAGTGGTAAACAAAACAAATCCCAGTTCTCACGGAGATTACACTCTAGTGGGCACTTTAAATACACTGGTTCACTTACTCCTCCCAATAACCACATGAGGTAATGATGACAATAATAATGGATTATGCCAGGCACTAGGCTATCATACTTTATGTGTATTAACTCAGTTATCACAATAACCCTGTGAAGCAGGGCGTATGTTTTCCCCATTTTACAGATGAGGAAATTGAGACACAAAGAGGTGAAGTGACTGGGTCAAAGTTCAAAACCCAGCAATGCGGCTCTAACTCCCAGGTTCTCGACCACAAGGCTATATATTGTTTCTTATGTTTCTCAATATGACAACTTTTACGTGGCTGAGTCCTATCTCAGGACGTCTGACTCGCAAGCCCAGGGCTCTGCGCTGCACCCCAGCGGCCTCCTTGAAGTGAATGAGAATGCCTTGTAATTTCTGTCACACTCTCTCTCTCAAAGAATCCAAACTGCTTTCCACGTAATTCTCAGATTTGCAATGCGAACCCTCCCTCTCGTGCTGTCAACTCCCCAGCAGGGAAGGGGAAGCTAGGGCGAGGGCCCGGGCCCGGGTCATCTTACACTGGCCCGGGCGCCCGGCAGGTGGCGCTCTCTCAGTGGCCAGCGGACGGCGGCCCGATCGCCCCGGCTCTGGG
>NW_006295564.1:685518-704977 GCF_000327345.1 Myotis davidii | reverse complement strand
TCGCGCCGCCCTGGCTCCGCTTCGGGAGAGTTGGGGTTCCTCTTGTCTTGTTTGCGACTCTCTCCCCCCTCGGTCTCGTCTTCAACTTGGGCTCCGGGTCTGGCAGGACATTGGCGTTTCCTCGGAGTTTCTCGCTTCTCCGTCGCTTTCCTCCCGCTGACCATGGCTCCCCGCTTCCCCCTGCGCCCCCCCGGTGCCCGGTCTCCCCCGGGTCTTTATGGCTCAACTCCGGTCGTTTGTGTCCCCCGATACACGGGACCCCGGAACTTCACCAAGAAAAACCCCAAAACTCCCTTTTCGTTTTGCCATTTTTTTTTTTACACGAGTCAAACTAACAGAAGGGTCGCCTCTTCTTCCTAAGGTGGTTTCAGACCCCCGTGCGGAACAGTAGAAGCCATTTCATATGTTTCTCTTTAAACTTTGAAAACAGTTTGCCGTTTTGACAATTTCTGGCCATCTTGCTTTTATTAGGACCTGAGGTGTGTGTGAGCGGCACAGGCTCGGGAGGAGGGGCTGTGGTCTCGTGCACGGAGTGTTTGTGTGTGTGTTGCCTGCGTGTTGGGAATGTTGAGCGGCCGGCCCCACGTTTTGCGGAGGAGTCCGGGCAGCCGAGGGAGGGTGACAGGCGTGCAGGTTGGCCCGGGCCGGCAGCATCCCAGCGCTGATGGCTGGAAACGGCACCAACTGTTGCAGATGCTCAGTCCGCGATTGGACGGTGCTGTAGCGTCCGTGCTTTAAAGTTTCGGTGGCTTTTCTTTTTCGTTTTCACGGTGCTTTGAAAAATACGGAGAGAGTAGGTGATAGGTACGTGAGCCGAGTGGGCGGAGCGCGGCTGGCTGGCAAGTGTAAACTGCCCGTCATGGGTCGGCCGTTTCATGCTGGCACCTAGACCTGCACCTCTCAGCTAGAGTGAAGAATTTCTTTAAAGATGCTAAATTAAGACCTTTAATGCCCTTCCCCCTATGAAATTGTGTGTGTGTGTGTGTGTGTGTGTGTGTGTGTGTACAATGTCCATTAACCAGCATCTCTTCAGATATAACAAGACAAATGAAGGTTTTACATTTCGATCTTCTCCGACTCAGTCTATTTTTGGTACTTTTAGGATCAGGTTCTTTGCAGATAGACTAGCACAAATCTGACAGTTCATTGTGAGCAGCTATTTGACTTCTTAAAGGGGATATGTGAAGAAGTACCAAGAATTTTTTGTTATAGTTCAGACTTCCGTAAACACGCATCTTTAAAAATTAATTTTCTGTTACAAGTTTGACACCAAGGAACAAATGTGACCAGTAGGAATAGAACAGTTTAGAGAGGAAATGTTACTCAGTGTGCAGTATTAAATGCACGTTTATATTTGTCACTGTTACATTTCTTTTATTTCTCCTTGGGATGCACATTTATTGACTTGCTATTCAGTGACATTCCAATGTTATTAAACTTTTTGTTCTTTTACTTAAAATTTTGATTGTTGAATTTTCATAATTAGCATCTTTTTTGTCAATCTGCTTTCAAGATCTTAAGCATATACTGAAAAATTGTAATGTCCTGATGAAATAAGGGACTTGGAATGTGCAGTAATAAAAAAAATCTCACTTTCTTTTCTTCAGGCTGACTTGACAGGAATTAAATGGAAAAGATATGTATGGCAAGGCCCAACTTCTGCTCCTATTCTGTTTCCGGTGACAGAGGAAGACCCCATTTTGAGCAGCTTTAGTCGCTGCCTTAAGGCAGATGTACTTGGTGTTTGGCGTCGAGATCAAAGACCTGGAAGAAGAGAATTGTGGATATTCTGGTGGGGTGAAGATCCCAATTTTGCTGACCTTATTCACCATGACTTATCAGGTGAAAGCAACTTATTTCTAGCTAATGATATAGCAATGTTGTATACTTTCCCCCCAAGTCTTTTGTATTAACAGTTTTTTGGTAGAACAACCTTAGGTATGAAGCCCGATAAACATTCAGCTTTATGTTTATTTCACTGTGGTTATTTTATTTTACTTAAATTATCCATATTATGGCAGGCTTTTTAAACCTTAAATAACTTTATTCTCCCACCACCCAGCTTCTTCATGAATTTCTCAGGTAGAGCTTAAGAAAGAAATGTTACTGCCCTGAAGGCTTGGCTCAGTGGGTAGAGCGCCAGCTTGCGGACTGAGGGGTCCCAGGTTCGATTCCAGCCAAGGGCACATGCCTGGGTTTTGGGCTTAATCCCCAGTAGAGGACGTGTAGGATTCTCTCTCATCATTAATGTTTCTAGCTCTCTCTCATCCCTTCCTCTCAGAAATCAATAAAGAAATATATTTAAAAAAAAGAAAGAAAGAAATGTTACATTAACCTAAGAAAAATGAAATCAGAGAGCATAAAGTTCCTAACAAAGTCACATAATACTTTTGAAGCCAAGTGTAATTTAACTTGAATCAATTCTGCCACTGCTCTCCTCTATATGAATAGCAGACAATTGTAAGAGTATCTAGAAATGTAATTTTCTCATATTTTTTCAAGGCATACAGTTAATTTGTTGTTTTATTAACATATGAAGCCTTATGTTAATTTGGTTATTCTTGGAAAGTGATTATTTTAGATACCGTTGCATCAAAGACTATCAAGATGAGTGCCAACTTATTTAGCTTTTATAGGACGTTGGTACATAATCTAAAAAGTTACCTAGAAGTAAATTTATTGTGAGCAAATTATTAAGAAATCTTTCATCTTATTTTTTTATTTAGGACCAGATGTTACTTTAAAAAGATACTGATGGTTGTGTACTTTATATTGTAAGAGTCAATGTAAACTGAATCTCTGATGATAGGAATGTAAATGATTAGTTGTTTGCTGCAAGGTACCAAAGACTCAGCAAGATGTTTGATAATGATTATTGGCAGGTAAATTTAGGATTTTTAGATTACTAAAAAAAAAGGCATTGTTATTTGAAATTGAGTACTCTGAAGTTTCTATTGTCTATAACCTATAGGACCTATTATATTTTTGATGTAATGTAATCCAGATGACTATCTCAAATAAGCACTTAGACCAACTTTTGTGCAGGAATGTAAGTGTTACATTTGTTTTGATGGTTGCTTTTCATCTTCTAATGAACAGACCATGTTAATCCTTATTTTTGAGAGTGGTTGCTATTCTTTTATGATAAATGCTTTCTAGCTTTCCTAATAACATCTCTGCTGGAGAGTTTAGCCCTTAGTTCTAAGTGTGTAATATATCCTAATTATGTAAAATGATGTGTTTGTGTATATGTATAAGTACATATATATATATATATATATACATATATATATATATGCATATATCTCATGACATAAAATTCCTTTATGGCATCAGCAAGATGATGCTTTTTAATTGATGAAAGCCAACCTGCCCACTTCCTTTTTCTTTCATTAATTTGGGTATACCTTGGCTATTTTCTTAATTTTAGGTGGTATAAAAACCACCTTACAGAAATGTTTGAAGACTGTTTTAATGTTGATAAACTATAAATTATAGGTAAACTATAATTGTTGATAAACTACAGTGATTTCTGGGAGGTTTCAGTCTTAGTAAAGTTGGCAGAGCATCTGAACAGACCATTTTTCTCCCAGATTCCATGAAATACATTTTGTGGAATCAAAGATAATTTTAGCAGATACATAGTATTTCGTTTTACCATAGTGAGACTAATAATGTTTTGAAAGTTAAAAGCCTATTAAAGTTAAATGTAAGCTGTTTTGATGCATATTAAAAAACTATGTTGATATTTTTCTAAGTTTCATGTTATGAGTTAAATGTTTTCTTCTGAAACTGCATTACAGTTTAAAACATTTCTTCTCTAGTATAATTTTTTAGCCTAATTTTAAAAAATGGTAATACCTGTACTTTAAGATATTGATTTTGAATGTGAATAAAAGTAATTTTAGAAGATTAGGTTTTAATTATTGTCAGATTTAACTGAATGCCCTTCAATGGTAAATAACTTTTAAAATTTTATCAGAATGAAAGCAATTGAAATAGTAAACCAAAATATATTAGGAGTTGTATATAATCATACTTGCTCTTCCAAGGACTGTCCTATACTGTTTTAAACAGTTGTATAGTCAGTGGTGTTTTTATAATGTTCTAACTTTTTTTTTTTAACCTGTCATTTACTTTAGAATGTTGTCACTTAAATCAGACATATCTTAAAGAATAGTAAGGTCTTTTCAGATGGAGTTTATTTGTCTCGCTCTTTTCTTTGCCCCAGGGACACACCGTCTGCCTCCCTTTTGGGGTAATTAGTCTTCGCCTCTGTCTCTCTAGCTAACCCATTTTCATTTCTTTCCATCTGTGGCACTCTATTTCCTCCTTTTAAGCTCCCCTGAGAAGAGAGCATCTGGACAGTAGGGGTGGCATCAGCTGTAGGAGGCAATCCTGAGTTCCAAGTGGAGGTGTAGCATTGAGGAAAGGGGAACCGGAAGGACCCAGGTGGTAACTAAAAAGCTGGTTAATTTAGTTTGAGGCTGCTTTTCAAGGCAGGCTCCTTCTGTTTGGTTTAGCACCTACCACATCTTATTAAATGTTTGTAATTATGGTGATAATAATGCCCTTTTTTTTCCCCTTTATTGATTAAGGTATTACAAATGTGTCCTTATCCCCTCACTTTCCCCCTACTCCCCCCCTCATCCCCTCACCCCCCCCCCCACCCCCCCCCCCTGGTGTCTGTATCCATTGGTTATGCTTATATGCATGCATACAAGTCCTTTGGTTGATCTCTGCCAATAATGCCCTTCTTATTGGGGAAGGAGGAAAGGCATTTCTTTCTGAAAGATTAGAAGTCTCAGTTTTTCTTATTGTACTTTTATTACTGAACTAAAGTATTCAGTAATAAAAGTACAGAATTGCCTTTGCTTAATCCTCTTATCACCTTTGTGTCATCCATAGTGTAATTTTTTTTAATCCTTACCTGAGGATATGTTTATTGATATTAGAGAGTAAGGAGGGGGGGGGCGGGAGACAGATAAACAGACATCGATTAGAGAGAGAAGCACCCATTGGTTGCCTCCCATACCTGCCCCAACTGGGAATGTGCCCTGACTAGGAATCCAATCTGTAACTTTTTGGTGTACTCCAACCAGCTGAGCCACCTGGCCAGGGCCATAGTGCATGTTTTTTTAAAGTTTTTATTTTAGAACAGTTTTAGACTTATATAAAAGTTGCAAAAATAGTATAGTGAGTTCCTGTTGATCCTTCACCCAGTTTCTTTTACTAACATTTTACATTAGAATGGTATATCTTCCAACTAATAAATCAATATTGATACATTAATATAAACTAAGTTATACTTTATTTGAAATGTCTTTAATTTTACCTAATATCCTATGGTCTCATCCAGGATATACCACATTTCATCTCCTTAGGCTATTCTAGACACACATTTTCTCACGCTTCCCTTGTTTTTTATGATCTTGAAAGTTCTGAATCATCTGGTCAGATTCCATAGTGCATTTTAATTTCTGCCTGTCTTATATCATGTAGCACATGTTTGGGTCACCCTCCTTTCAAGTTTAGCTGATGTATAGAAATAGAACGTAAATTTGTTTTATTGCTAATTGGTAAAAATCTTGCAGCAAACCAAATCTGATTTGATAAATACTTTAAATTCTCAGTCACTTATTTTGTAGTAGAGGTCAATACTTTTTAGTAAGACCTATTTTAGTACTTTGCAGTACTATTTAGCATTTGTTCAAAATACCCCTTGAATTGGAAAGCCAAACACTTTATTATATTAAATAGAGAGGGGGCGAGAGAGATAGAAGCATCAATGATTAGAGAGAATCATTGATCTGCTGCCTCCTGCAGGCCCCACACTGGGGATCGAGCCCACAACTTAGGCATGTGCCCTGACTGGAACCGTGAACTCCTGGTTCACGGGTCAATGCTCAACCACTAAGCCATGCCAGCTGGGCAAAGCCAAACACTTTAAAAAACAAAAACAAAACTTTTTGCTCTGTTCTCTCTAAGAGAATAGATAGTTGAATCAATATCAATATGTTTTGATAAAATAAAGATTAGGGAACAAAACTCCTCTCTGATTGCAGCCTTTTAAATTTTATTTATTTTTAAAATTTAAACTTTGTGGCAGACCTTGTTTAGTGCTTATATGATAGAAGTGTAAAGTTGATGGTGGGAAAATTTTAGCTTGAACCCTCTGGTCAAAAATCTCTATAGTGGCCCTAGCTGGTTTGCTCAGTGGATAGAGCATCCGCCTGCTAACTGAAGGGTCCCAGTCAAGGGCACATGCCCAGGCTGTGGGCTCAGTCCCCAGTAGGGGGCGTGCGGGAGGCAACTGATCAATGATTCTCTCTCATCATTGATGTTTCTATTTCTTTTTCTCTCTCCCTTCCTCTCTGGAATCAATACTATCTAATAGAAGTGTAATATGCAAATTAACTGTCACTCTGTCACAAAGATGGTGGTGCCCATAGCCCAGCCGTGGGCAAACTACGGCCCGTTTGAAATGAATAAAACTAAAAAAAAAAAAAAGACGGTACCCTTTTATGTAATGATGTTTACATTGAATTTATATTAGTTCACACAAACACTCCATCCATGCTTTTGTTCCGGCCCTCCGGTCCAGCTTAAGAACCCATTCTGGCCCTCGAGTCAAAAAGTTTGCCCACCCCTGCCATAGCCACAAGATGGTGGTGCCCAGTCCTCTCAGCCCTGCCAGAGTCCCCCAGTCCCTGGGGAGTGACCCCTGGTTTGCTCAGTGGATAGAGCATCCGCCTGCTAACTGAAGGGTCCCAGTCAAGGGCACATGCCCAGGCTGTGGGCTCAGTCCCCAGTAGGGGGCGTGCGGGAGGCAACTGATCAATGATTCTCTCTCATCATTGATGTTTCTATTTCTTTTTCTCTCTCCCTTCCTCTCTGGAATCAATACTATCTAATAAAAGGGTAATATGCAAATTAACTGTCACTCTGTCACAAAGATGGTGGTGCCCATAGCCCAGCCGTGGGCAAACTACGGCCCGTTTGAAATGAATAAAACTAAAAAAAAAAAAAAGACGGTACCCTTTTATGTAATGATGTTTACATTGAATTTATATTAGTTCACACAAACACTCCATCCATGCTTTTGTTCCGGCCCTCCGGTCCAGCTTAAGAACCCATTGTGGCCCTCGAGTCAAAAAGTTTGCCCACCCCTGCCATAGCCACAAGATGGTGGTGCCCAGTCCTCTCAGCCCTGCCAGAGTCCCCCAGTCCCTGGGGAGTGACCGCTGAGAGCAGGCAGTGTGAGCAGCCTGGCGGAATGCTTGCTTTGTCGCTCTGGTGACGAGGTAAGCGTTCCACCCTGGCCGCAGAGGGCCTCTGGCCAGGCCAGGGCATGGGATGCTTGCGTCATCACACCAGCAATGAGGCAAGCGTTCTGCGCCCGGCTGTGGATGGGCCTCTGGGCCATGGAGAGCCTCTGGGCAGCGGGTGCAGAGCGGCCAGGCCCTGCAGAGAGCCACTGGTGCACGGATTTGTGTGCAGGGCTACTAGTAAAAATATATATTTTTAAAAATCTCTGTAGTGGATAGAACTGATTGATTATTTTACATGTACTGTTTGCTTCAATGCAAGATTGTTTCACTATCATTAGTGTGCCCTTAAAGGAGAAAAGTTTTCTGGGTTTTTTATTCTGTGTCTTAACCTTTTTGGTATTTTATTACTGTCATCATTGGCTTTTAGTCTTTACTTTAAAACAAAACAAAACAAAAAAACTACTCCCTCTCCCAACCTTTGCATCTTTTAAAAAAGATCATAGCAAGCTAAAATGTGATAAGACTCCAAAAACTAAAAAACAGGCTCAGAGCCAAAAATATTTCTTATTTTTCCTATTTTTCCTGAATCCTGTGGTCTATAAATGGGATTTTAGCAACATGTTCAAATACTTTAATTATGCTGGAGTTTCATCATAGTATTATCAAACTAAATGGGCCGTTGGTTAGTCTTAGAATTTAATTTTGGATGCTTTTTTATTGAAGGGTATTAATTATAGTGGAATTTAACCTTAAGTGGCAGCTTTAGCAGTATTGACAGGTTAACAACTGCCAAGTATAGGTATCTACAAGCTAAAAAATTGTTTTGTGCCCCAGGTAGCCTGAAGAGTTAATTTATTTCTATTTTCTGTACCACAGTACTTGTGACCCAACTTTTTAAATTGGCTAATCTTCTAGGAACAACTTTATTTGCCATATTTCTTCTGTGTACTGTCCATTTTGAACAAGAAAGTGTTTCTTTAAGTCTTCAAAAATAATCATTAATATATTAGACTATTTTAAAATCAAAGTTGGTTTTGCTATCTATTAACGATGCTGCCAGTTTAAGGCTCTCAGTAATATTGTTGAATGAATGAATTATGATTAAGCAGTTACTGTTCAAGACAAACACTGAACTAGATATTTAATTTTTCTTTATTCTTTCAGGAAATACATGATATTTTCTACCATGATAATTTTGACCCATTTATTTATTTTTTAAAATATATTTTATTGATTTTTTACAGAGAGGAAGGGAGAGGGATAGAGAGTTAGAAACATTGATGAGAGAGAAACCCCGATCAGCTGCCTCCTGCACACTCCCTACTGGGGATGTGTCCATCACGAAGGTACATGCCCTTGAATGGAATAGAACCTGGTCCCCTTCAGTCCGCAGGCTGATGCTCTATCCACTGAGCCAAACCGGTTAGGGCGACCCATTTATTAATCATTAGTGTATGTTGCATTCTAATAGCTTGTCAGAATTATTTAGGAAAAGAGTCCTTCTCTCCCAACTTATCACTAGAGATATTTAAAGATGTCAGTTTTGAGAAAAACGTTGCGTATGAGTACTAAGTGTGTTAGCTCTTTTGTTTTTTTGCCCCACTCAGAGCATTATTTTGATGACCTACCACATACTTTGGTATCACTATAATCTGTGTCCTCAGGAAAAAAATACAGTAATCATATTTAGCATTTGAACTTTTGCATTGTTTAAATAAATACTTTGTAAAATAAGTAGCAATGATTAAAAGTTTTAATGCTAATAGTAATGGGAAAGTACTGAAAACCCAGAATTGAAACTTCTCTAAGGATACAGATACTAGAGGAAGAAGACATTTATTTAAATGCATTAAGCAGCCCTTTTCCATTAGGTTATGGTTGATTAAGTTCAAAAGAGGTAGGTAAAGATTTGTCATGTGTTCCTCTTGCCTTCCCTTTCCTAATACAATGCTGTCATCGAGATTTGAGGAATTGTTTTAATTAGTGTAAGAGGTGCAGATCACTATGTCTTAGTTGTACCATTTCATTTTTCATATCTTTGAATACAACATGTAGAGAAGTACATTTATTAGGATTATTATAACACTAGTGGCCTGGTGTTACACTCGGGGTTGGATGGGGTCCCTCAGCCCAGCCTGCGCCCTCTCACAGTCTGGGAGCTCTCAGGAAATGTCCGGCTGCCACAGAGGTGGGAAAGGCTCCTGCCACCGCCAATGCACTCGCCAGCCTTGAGCCCGGCTTCTGGCTGAGCGGCACTCACTCTGTGGGAGCGCACTGACCACCAGGGAGCAGCTCCTGTGTTGAGTGTCTGCCCCCTGGTGGTCAGTTCGCACCATAGCGACCCGTCGTTTTGCTGTTCAGTTGATTTGCATATTAGCCTTTTATTAAATACGTTAGGGTATTAGAAGCTTAGCTTAGTAGGCTTCTTGTTTCTAAATGATCCCCCCTTCCTTTCAGGCTTTTTATTGAGTGCTATTAGAACTTAATTCTCATTATTTCCTCAGCAATGAAAAATGAAATTATATTAGTGTAATATAATTTGTCACAGGTGAAGATGTACTTCAGAGATTTGTTCGCATTGGAAAACCCTAAGAGGTGGTCTGTTTTTCTTTGTTTTATGCATTATCCTCATTTAGTGTTAATGAGAATTGTGGGCATTTGAGAATATAATGTAAAATGAGAATTGAGTTCACCTGAGTTTCTCTAGGTAAAATTTAGAGCAATGAGGGAGAAATGCTTGGAAATGAATACTGAATAATTTTCTAAACTATATTTAGTATTCTTAAATCATTTAACTACAGGTTTAACTGAACTGAATTTTTTTAATGAACAAAACCAAAAATTTCAGTTTTATATGAAAATATATAAATTATTGTATTATAGCCTCTACTATGCCAAAGGTTTTTTAATTTACTCTTTTGGGGAAGAAGGCAAATTCAGTCTTAGGTTTTAAGTGCATAATTTTCTAATACTTGGAGTTTATAGTGACTATAACTTTGATATGTAATGGTAGCTGTGTCTTGGGTTTTTGATGCTTTAAAACTTAGAAGTAGTTAGAAAAATGATTTTGATAAAGGCTACTTGTGTAGGACAGATGTTACAACCATTGTGCTTCTTAGAAGGTAAGGATTTTTGAGTTAAAAGGCAACAAAAGTAAAGTACAAAAGTATATTAAATAGATTATAAAGAAGGGAAGAGTTGGGAGGTATTTTCAGTGTAATTCTCTTGGAATTAAGGACATGTATGTTTAATAATCGTTACAATTTGAGACAAAACTCTTAATATAGCTATTTAATTTTGAAATGATAGGAACTGATTAAGCTGAAAATAGATTGATTGAGAAAGGTTTCTTTTCTCTTAGCAATTCACAAATATGCTTGTGATCCAGATTAGAGCAATGTCACTATGTGCTACTTCCCTTTTCTCCTAGCCTACTGTTCAACCAAGTGAAACTCGTAAAGCTAAGGCTTTAAATAGAAGAAGATAAGAATGTCTATAACATAATAGAATATGAAGAACTTTTTAAATTTAATATTAGTGCCAGATGTTGATTTAAAAATTATTGTAACTCTTAAGTTGTCATTTTCAAAAACTTATCCTTTCTTAAAGCTTACCTTTTAAGAAGTAACAGTTAATTTGAAAGATGACTATAATTTAGGAGACTCTTTAAAGAACAACAAATTCAACCTTAAAGTTTAAAATTCAGTCATTATGAGTTTTAGTTAATGTTTATTCTACCAATTTGTTGTGCAAGTTATGAATATAAACCATGTGTCACTTTTTTTTAAATATATTTTTTTTATTGATTTCAGAGAGGAAGGGAGAGGGTGAGAGAGAAACATCAGTGATGAGAGAGAATCATTGATTGGTTGCCTCCTACACGCCCCATACTGTGGATTGAGCCCTCAACTCAGGCATATGCCCTGACTGAGGATTGAACCATGACCCCCTCGTTCATAGGTCAGTGCTCAATCACTTAGCCATGCTGGTTGGGCCCATGTGTCACTCTTTATGTCTCTGCTTTTATTCAAAAGCATCATAGTTTATTATTTTTCTATAGGTGTAGTGCAAGCAGGTGAAACTCAGGCTAACACAGGCCAAAAAAAAACAAGGTTTAAGTTTATGTGGGCCACACACAAAAAAAAGCTTCTATTTTCATAGAAACATACGTTTATTTTGATAGAGACATGCTGAATACAAAGGGCTGAAATAAATGTGTAATCAACATAAAATAATAGAACATTTTAATAAATATTAATATTTTTTCTTGAACATTAACTTTCCAGACACCGAATAATTGCACAAATTAATAAGGGTAACACAAATAAACCTATTTTTCTTGTTCTCCGAAAGCGAAATATTTCCTGTTATGCACACCAAACAAGTCAGTCCGAGACTAATGATATGGCAATTGGCTGCTAAAATATTCGCTGCTAGTATTAGTGGACAGAAGTGGTGCGCCTGCACGTCAGGGAAATGAATGCAACATGATTATAGTAATCAATCATTAGCGAACGTTGTAGTTCGTTATTAATAATTATTATGTATAACAGGATATTGTAAAAAGTAAGATATGAAATTTTTATTAAAATGTTTCTTACGTATCGTACTATTGGCTTGGCTGCAAAAATATTTGTTGTGGGCCGCGAGTTTGACATGCTTGGTGTAGTGTATACATTTTTATTGAATTAAGGTTTTGTTACTCATCAAATTGAAAGATGATGATCAGTATTTGTGAAATGTTTATAAAGATATGTAGGCTATAGAAGGATATTAAATTGTATTTGAAATAACAGTTTAAAACATGATGAAAGTTAAATTGCTGAGGTAGTATCTATAAGTTAGTTGGAATGGTTAATAGATTTGCTGGCAAAATTGAGGCTGTATAATTAATAAAGATAGCTTTATATCAGAAGTACCGTTTAAAATTTAAGTCTTTATTTTTATATTTTAAAAAATATATTTTATTTATTTTAGAGAGGAAGGGAGAGGGAGCGAGAGATAGAAACATCAGTGATGAGAATCACTGATTGGTTGCCTCCTGCATGCCCCCTACTGGGATGTGCCCGCAACCCAGGCATGTGCCCTTGGCCGGAATCGAACCTGGGACCCTTCAGTCCGCAGGCCGATGCTCTATCCATTGAGCCAAACCAGCTAGGGCTAAAATTTAAGTCTTTAAATTTCTCCCTCAAGTAGAGGATTCTATACTGAGTCATGGGAATCATTTCGTTGAAATGAGACCTAAGGTGGCTGATAATGCACTGCTTGTTAGGCTCTGAGCCAAAAGCTGCTTTTTTATTCATAGTTATTTTATAGTTGAGTCATGGATTAGAATGCTGATGGACATAAACTATTTTGATTTTAATTATTAACTGGCTAGTTTTTTTGGCAGGCTGAATGACTTGGAAGAATTAGGAAAAAGTAATAAGTGAACTAGCTTAGACATTGGCATCTTAGGTATAGAATGTGTTTAATATTTCCCAGGTTACACAAATGTCCTTTTCATTGATACAGAAACCAAATCATTATATTTGCAATATAGTGTTACATTTTTATATGGTAGGAAAATCATTTTCAGGTAATTTAATAGCATACATGGCACTTGGGCCTTTTATTCCTTACGGAGTAATTTTGAAACCTGATATTTTAATGTCTAGAGATATATGGAAGTAATTGTAGCTCAATATACTGAGGTGAAGTAGGGCTTGTGTATTTAGTTTAAACTGTAACACTTTTTACTTGACTCGGAGTAGATATGGTGCCACTACTTTACTTTCTGTTTCTTTCATTTTTCTCTTGTAGAAGAGGAAGATGGAGTTTGGGAGAATGGACTTTCTTATGAATGCCGTACTCTGCTTTTCAAAGCAGTTCACAATCTTTTGGAACGGTGTTTAATGAACCGGAACTTTGTACGTATTGGCAAGTGGTTTGTAAAGCCTTATGAAAAAGATGAAAAGCCTATAAATAAAAGGTAAGCGATTGTATTTAAACTCTTACTTGTTTTTTTTTAATATATTTTATTGATTTTTTTACAGAGAGGAAGGGAGAGGGATAGAGAGTTAGAAACATCGATGAGAGAGGAACATGGATCAGCTGCCTCCTGCACACTCCCCACTGGAGATGTGCCCACAACCCAGGTACATGCCCTTGACCGGAATCGAACCTGGGACCTTTCAGTCCGCAGGCCGACGCTCTCTCCACTGAGCCAAACCGGTTTTGGCGGTATTTTTTTATTTGTCAGTATTTATGGCTTTACAGAAAATGTAAAATAAGCTAATGTATTACAGACTAAGATAAGCTAATGTATTACAGACATATTTTAGGGAGCTAACTTTGGCAAACTACTATAAGTATTCAATTTTGTTTGCCCACTTAACCCTTTCATTTATTCATTGTAAGAATTTTCTTGCAGTGGGAATACGTTGTGTGTCAATATAGTGGCCTAAGTTTTATTTTGGGATGATAGAAAAAAATGTGTGATGAAAACAGAAGTTCATGTATTGAAGTTACTTTTTTATTACTAGTGGAAATGTTTATTCTCAGTGCTCTATTAAAAATTAAGTAATTTTCCCTGACTGGTTTGGCTCAGTGGGTAGAGCGTCGGCCTGCAGACGGAAGGGTACTGGGTTTGATTCCAGTCAAGGGCATGCACCTTGGTTGCAGGCATGTCCCAGGTAGGGGCGTGCAGGAGGCAGTTGATGTTTCTCTCATCAATGTTTCTAACTCTCTATCCCTCTCCCTTCCTCTCTGTAAAAAATTAAGTAAAGTAGTGGCACCATATTTACCTACTTGTTAAAGGTAGTGACCTCTAGTTTTGTTTTGGGTTAAGTTAACCTTTTACATTTCCAGACCTCTCGTTTTGCTTTAAAGTAATTTAAGTTTGTGTTTTCCTCTCTAAAACATGTTTACTCTTGGAGTGTTTATAATTATTCTGAACTTTGAATTAAGAAAATTTACGACAACTTGCAGAGTAGTTTTAGATAGAGGTGGTTAAAAGCTTTAGGCTACTGTATTTCTCTGTAATTCAAATACTATAAGGCACAGTCTGTTAGAAGATTCAGTGCCAAGTAGTTGTTGAATTAGTGAAGCTTCAAGAGAGATGAAATAGCCCCAGCCAGTTAGAGCATGAAAGGTGGTGGGTGCAATTCCAGTCAAGGGCATGTACCTTGGTTGTAGGCTCAATAAGCAGCCCCAGTCACGAGGCAACCAATCGATGTGTTTCTCTCTCATCCATGTTTCTCTGACTCTACCTCTCCCTTCCACTCTTTCTAAAAATGAATGCAAAAATTATCCCCCTGAAGAGGATTAACAAAACAAACAAAAAATAGAGAGAGGTGAAATAAAGATGGGATGTGGAAGAAGATAAAATGAAGGACATGTATTTGCTTTCCCTAAAAGATGTGCAGATAATGAAACATTTGGCTGTTAATTGTAATCATTATTGAGATGCTATCTTTTATGTCATATGTGCACATCTTTTTCTTGTGCTTGTGAAGTTTTTTCATACTTCCTTTTTTAAAAAATATATATTTTTGTTGATTTCAGAGAGGAAGGGAGAGGGAGAGAGAGAGAGAAACATCAATGATGAGAGAGTATCATTGATCGGCTGCCTCCTGCATGCCCCCTACTGGGGACTGAACCTGCAATCTAGGCTTGTGCCCATGACTGGAATCAAACCTGGGACCCTTCAGTCTGCAGGCTGACGCTTTACCCACTGAGCCAAACCTGCTAGGGTCATACTTCCTTTTTTAGTTTTAGTAAAATGGATGAGCAGATAAGCCTGGATAAGTCAAGGCTCTTTCATTTTTTTCTTCTTTGAAAATTAAAATAAACCTTTATTTTGAACAAAATAACTATACTTGTTAGGAATGCATTCAGCTGCAAATGACTGCAAACCTACCTACCTGGCAAGGAATCTGGAGGTAGATAGTTCAGTACTGGTGTATCTGTTCAATAATGTCATCAAGGACTCGGGTTCCCTGGAGTTTTCTACTCAGTCATCTTTAGCCTTTGACTTTCATTCTGATGGTCCCCCTATAGGTGTTGTATCCCCAGACTTCAATCACAGTGGATTCTAGGCAGGAAGAGGAAGGAAGGGAAGAAGCAATAAGGGGGATTGACCCTTAGGTCAGAAAATAGATTATTTTCTGGAAACTTTAGCTGACATATTATTGGCTATTCTAATATGTTTGGATCCCGAATGTCTGACTTACCTCCCTTTCTACTCTTAAGACTTAAGAAACGTACATATTTTTTGTATGGGAACATTACCCCTCTGAACAAAATAAGGCTTTTGGTTAGTAAGAAAAAATGGAGAATAGATATTAAGTAGGCAATTGGAAGGGGAAGTAGATTATCAGGTAGGCAATTAGCAGTGCTCACTCTTTAGTTTTAAAAAGTCAGGCAGATTACCATAATTTAAAATGAAAAGCTGCATTCCTGAATCCCAACTATTAGATGTGAAAAACAGAGGCAATCTCTTTTAATTCTTTTAACTTTATTTTAATTTACCTATTTAAAGTTTTAGAAGCAAATATCATACTTATTCTTGAGTTTTCAGTTATTTCAGTTATTCAGGCTTAATCTATTGATTTCCTATTGATGGTTTAGGTATTTTATTCCTGATACCCCCCCAATGCCCAACACTTGGACATTGGCATACTTGAATACACTCTTCTCCCTTCTCTCCTTTTTATTTCTTATTTTAATTTGTTTTTTGTCATTATTATAGATGTCCCTCAGATCCCCCTTCTTTGCCCCCTTTCACCCAGCCCCCGCCCCACGCCAGGCCTTCACCACACTATTGTCTGTGCCCATGGGCTATCAATATATGCGTATATGTTCTTTGGTTACTCCTTCCTTGTCTTGCTAGTATAGTTATTATAAGACTTGGTAAAAACAATACTTGTTGTTTATATTACTATGGTTATATAAATATTATTTATATCTGAGCCATATAGTATATTAGGATTCTATTCCATTTCTTCCACATCTTTTTGTTTTTCCTAATGTTAATGATTATCCTTTTTTTCATTTAATTATCTATGTTAGGGGTTGGTAAACTACCACTCCACAGAGCAAATGTAGCCTGCCACATGTTTTGTAAATAAAATTATAATGTAGCACAGCCATGCTAACTCATTGCTGGTTTATTTTATGCCTGCTTTCACACTGAAGCAAAATTGTATAATGATGACCCACAAAACCTACAATATTTATTCTCTGGCTCTTTACAGATAAAGTTTGCTGATCCCTGATCTTTGTACAACTTGATAATTCTCCCCTAGACAATCTACCAGAAGTATAAATCTCCTCACCTTTAAGAAGTTTGTGTAATCTATTTTATTTTTTTCCTCTCTCCCTCTCCTGTTAACATCCCTTTTGGAGCCCTTCATTCTTCAGTTCCAAATGGCTGTTCTATAGGTCTGTTTCACAGCAGTCATCTTGGGAATTCCCTTTGCCTCTTATTTCCTAGATCTTATATTTCCTTTTTTTTCCTGTTTAACTGTTTTGGTAGTGGCCATCCACCAGTAGTTTCCTGAAAAGGGAGTACGTGAGAAGTAATATGTTTGGATCCCGAATGTCTGACTTACCTCCCTTTCTACTCTTAAGACTTTGGGGCATTAAAATACTGACTGGAAGGTCTATGTATTGAGTAGCATGAAGTTGCAGGCTTTAATAGAGTGATTTGTTAGAGACCTGGCCATTTTTATTGGGTGCCTGTTGCGCAATAGTCTGTGTGTGTCCCCTCATTCCCACCATTTAAGTTAGTTTTCCCAGAGCAGTTCTTCAGTGTCCTGACTAGAGTATATACTTTGTTGTCAATGTTTAGGGAGCCTATTAGGAAAGGGTATAATACTTGTATACTTATATTGGGGATTACTTGTATCCTCTTTTAAATACATCACCTCAGCTATATCTAGTATCTCTGGGTGCTTGAGTCCCCTTGTTTCATCCATTTCAGAGAGAGAGTGCTTCTAAGTTTTTCTCTGACCTGGAATAATGTAAAGAGCCTGTCTACAGTAAGCTTTTCTTATTATCATTTCTTACTACGATTGTTATTTTATTTTTTTAATATATTTTTATTGATTTCAGAGAGGAAGGGGAAAGGGAGAGATAGAAACATCAACCATGAGAGAGAATCATTTATCGGCTGCCTCCTGCATGCCCCACACTGGGGATCGAGCCTGAAACCCCGGCATATGCCCTGACCAGGAATCGAACCGGTGACCTCTTGGTTCCTGGGTTGACACTCAACCTCTGAGCCACACCCAGCTGGGCCTTACTACGATTCGTAAAGGTCTATCTTTTTGGACTGTTGGTTTTAGATATGAATGAAAATAGAGAATTTTTTTCTGAGGGGGGGAAGGGAGTGAGCAATTTTTGCCTAAGCAGAATTGTCTACACAGTGTTTGAAATTAGGGCTTAATATGTATTAGCTCAATTCCCACAGGATCCCCATTTTACTCCAGTTGTTAAATCTAAAGCACAAAGAGATTAAGTAACTTGTCCAAGGTCATAAAGCTTGTAAGTGTTGGAGCCGGATTATAGGTCATGAAAATTATGAGAGGCAACCGATCAATGTTTCTCTCAAACATCATTTCCCTCCCTCTGTCCCTTCTTTCTAAAACTAGTACAACATATCTTTGGGTGAGGATTAAAAAGAAAACAAAGCCCAGCCGGCATGGCTCAATGGTGAGCGTGGACCTGTGAACCAGGAGGTTCACGGTTTGATTCCCAGTTGGAGCACATGCCCGGGTTCTGGGCTCGGTCCACAGTGTGAGGCATGCAGGAGGCAACAGATCAATGAGTCTCTCTCATCATTGATGTTTCTCTCTTCCTCTCTCCCTTTCCCTTCCTCTCTGAAATCAATAAAAATATTTTTAAAAAAGAAACAAAAGTATTTACAGAGCACTTGAATTAGTAAACCAGAATAATATGCTGTTGCTTTCTAAGAATTCTTTACTGTATAAGATCAGTAAAGTGTTCAGTAAGTGAGTAGAGGTATATACAAAATTCACTGATAAGATGTTTATCTTTGGAATTTTAGTATAGATCCTTTTTTTTCCAGGGGGATACTGGATATTGAAATTATACCTGTAAATTTAATAAATTTAAAAAATTACTATTAGGACTACAGAAATACAGAGTCATGCATTAGTTCCTAAACTTGTCTGGATGTAGAATCACCCTGAGAGATTAAAATTACTGATGATTGTGTTTTAACCTGAGAACCTGGGCTTTAGAATTTTTAAAAGTTCTCCAGGTGAAAGACAGGTTTGGAAGCAATTGAATTAATAGAATAATCTAGGAATTAGAATGATTAGGGGTGTTGTTCTTTTTTGTTTTGTTTTTGAATGGTGGTAAAATATACACAACTAAATTTATCATTTTAACCACTTTTCATTTTATAGTTCAGTGGCATTAAGTATATTCACATTGTTGTGCAGCCATCACCACTGTCTATCTGCAGAACTTTTTCATCATCCAAAGCTGAAAATGTGCCCATTAAATAGTAACTCCTTATTTTTCTCTACTCCTAGTCCCTGGTAACCACCATTCTACTTTCTGTCTCTAATGAATTTGACTGTTCTAGGTACCTTATATAAGTGGAATCATATAGTATTTGTGGCTGACTCATTTCATTTAGCATAATATGCTCAAGGTTTGCATCCATGTTGTAGCATGCACCACAATTTCATTCATTTTTTAAAAATAAATCTTTATTCAGATTATTACAGTTGTTCCTCTTTTTTCCCTCCATAGCTCCCCTTCACCTGGTTCCCACCCCACCCCATGCCCTTACCCCCCATCCCATTGTCCTCGTCTATAGGTGTAAGATTTTTGTCCAATCTCTTCCTATACCCCCCACACCCCTTCCCACTCGAGAATTGTCAGTCCAGTCCCTTTCTATGCCCCTGATTCTATTGTATTCACCAGTTTATTCTGTTCTTCAGATTTTTTATTCACTTGATTTTTAGATTCACTTGTTGATAGATATGTATTTGTGGTCACTTTGTTGTTTATAATTTTTATCTTTACCTTTTTCTTCTTCTTTCTCTTCCTAAAGAATACCTTTCAGCATTTCATGCATAGTTTCTGTTGAGAAATCAGCTGACAGTCATATGGGTATTCCCTTGTAGGTAACTATTTTTCTCTTGCTGCTTTGAAGAATCTCTCTTTGTCTT
>NW_006295564.1:660188-685418 GCF_000327345.1 Myotis davidii | reverse complement strand
TGTTTGTCTTTTTTTCTTTTTTTTTTTTTTTTTTTTTGTCATTCTCACTAAGATCCTTGAGGGTCTCCTTAAGTTCCTCAGAGGTTTCTAGAAGATTCTTGAGTAACTTTATAACTTTTGAATGCTACATCCAGTATTTTGCTTTCATCCATTTCTTTCATTTGTGATTTGTTTCATTGTGGTTTTGGCTGCTTCCCTGTGTTTGTTTCTATGTACTGGGTAGCTGCTAAGTCTCCTTGCGTTGATAGAGTGGCCTTGTGTGGTTGGTGTTCTATAGGGCCCAGTGGCTCAGCCTCCCCAATCACCTGAGGTGGATGCTTTTGGTGCACCTCTTTGTGGGATGTTTGCAGTCTTGTAGTTAAGCCGTGATTGCTGTTGGTATCACTGGGAGGAATTGACCTCCAGGCCAATAGGCTGTGGTGACTAGCTGTGTCTACACTGGAAGATCTGTTGCGCAGGGGACACCCTTATGGGGCAGGACTTGCTTTAGTAGGGCTTTGGTGCTCACTGAATCTGCCCCTTGAGTGTGTCTCTTATGGATATGAAGAGTTATAATCTGTTTTCATCTCCGAGGAGGTGCAAGGTCAGCCACTGTCTGGGGCTGCCCAGCAGGAGCTACAGAGATATCTGCAAATTCCTCCTCTTTGTATGGAGTTTGGAAGTGCCCAGATGAGGCCCAGCTGTGAGCAAGACTGCTGCTGTTGCCAGCTAGTGGGCCTTCTTTTGGAATCTCTGGGGCTCTCTGACCCAGCTGCAGTTTGTTTTAGGCGAAAGGACAGGCAATTCATATGTAAAAGCCGATGCCGCACAGCTTGGGTGGGGTTGTAAATTGGGAGGGGTTTCTGGGAATCACCAGGGCAGAGCAAACAGCAATGGCTTCCCTGAACCGGCTAAGTCCCTGGTTGTCCGGGTCCCGCGCACCCGTGCAGGAACAATGATTGCTGCGAGAGTAAGCCGCCCTCACGTTCCTGTCCCAATGCCAGACAGTCTAGTTTCTCTCCGTATGTGTCTGGATCCCCCAAAGTCTCCCCCGTAACTGGAATTCAGGCCAAGCGGGAGCTTGTATCTCCCTCCCAGTTTAAAGAACAGCACATCCAGGTGCTAGCACTTTCCGTGCCTTCGCACTTCTTACCGGTCTCAATGCACTTTCTTCACCTCTCTAATTGTAGAATTTCCACTCAGCCAGTTTTTCTGCGGTTCTGGGTGGTAGTTGTTCTGCCGTTTAGTTGTAATTTTGGTGTGGTTTTGAGAGGCAGCAAGTATAGGTGATTACCTATGCCGCCATCTTGGTTTCTCCCCTCATTCATTTTTAAGGCAGAATAATGTTCTGTTGTATTTTTATACTACTTTTTGTTTATTCATCTGCCATGGACATTTGAGTTATTTTCGCTTTCTGTCTATACTAAATAATGCTGCTATAAATATTGGTGTACAAATAATCTATTCAGTCCTTGCTTTCAGTTCTTTTGAGAATATATCCAAAAGTGGAATTGTTGGATTATATAGTAATTCTATGTTAGTTTTTTTCTTTTTAAGGAACCACCATACTCCTTTCATAGTGGCTTCACCATTTTACATTTCCATCAGTAGTGCAAAAGGGTTCCAATTTCTCCACATCCTCTCTTTCTTTTCTTCTTTTCTTTTTCCTTTCTCCTCCTCCTTTTTTTTTTTTTTTAACTATCTTTATGGGTATGAAGTGGTATCTTATTGTAGTTTTGGTTTGCATTTCCTTAGTAATTAATGATGTTGAGCATCTTTCTGTGTGTTTGGTGGCCATTAGTATAACTTATTTGGATAAATGTATATCAGGTCCTTTGCCCATTTTTAATTGGTTGTTAGGATGACTAGGGCTTTAAACCATCATTCCCTTTAACTAGTTTTATGATCCTAAGCCATCTAATTTCTTTATGCCTTGACTTCCCTACCAGCAAAATAAGATCATTTGTCTGTATCTACCTAACAGAAATGCTAAAAATAGATTAGATATGGAGCCTCCTAAAGCAGTACACACATTAAACTGTTATAGAACAGCTAGTTTTAATCTATAAGCATGTTTTCATTTTCTGTTTTAGGAATAAAGAATCTTTTAATTTCAGTACTTAAATGAGGAACATTTTTCTACAACAGATGACTGTTAAGTTTCACCTGTAAATTTTGCCTCACTCATACCTTTTGGTGTGGTTATTACAGTAAGCCCCTGGAGAGCAATGGTATCCTCTGCAATACTTTTTTTCTTTTTTAATATATTTTTATTGATTTCAGAGAGGAAGGGAGAGGGAGAGAGAGAAATATCGATGATGAGAGAATCGTTGATCAGCTGCCTCCTGAACGCCCCACACTGGGGATCCAGCCCAAAACCCAGGCATGTGCCCTGACCAAAAATTTAACCGTAATCTCCTGGTTCAGCACGGAGCCACACCAGCTGGGATTAACTTCACTTTTTTTAAGTGCTAAGTACCAAAAATATTATCAATGATACCTCTCCTTGAAAGAAGAACTGTTCTGAATTTAGTATGGCAGTATTACTTACCATTCTTTTGGCCCTATATTTTCTGAATAGAATATTGCCTTTAATATAAGAATTTCAGAAATTTTATCTCATATTTAGAATGTATAATTTTTTCTCCTAGGTCATGCACAAACTTGGTTTATTTTAAACCATTTATAATTAGATAAGACTATACAGGGGTGGGCAAAAATGGGTTTACAGCTGTTCATATGGAAAACAATATAGTAATTAATAAGTAATACAAACTCTGTTTCTTGAACTCACAACTGTAAACCTACATTTTGAGAACATGCTAGCACTATATAGGAGGGGATGTTCTACTTAATCATAGACAACAATTGAGAACTGCTGGTGAGTATAGGGCAGTGCAGATAAATAGAGCTGAGAAATTGATCATATATTTTGCATATTGGAATATTAGGTTTTTACCAGGACCCCTTGGAGACAAATGGATCACTTTACATCAAAGAGCCAAATTTTCTTTTCTGATTTGAAAGTTGTTAAGATTGTCATGTGCTCTTTGGACATATGGAAAGTCTATATTTGGCCTTCATTTTTATGGGCCTTGATTTTTATATATATCAGATTACATTTAATTTCCTAAATAGTATTTATTAGAATTTAAGTAATGCACTTCTTTTTAACACTCACTAGATTATAGTAATCTGTTTAGGAAAATTTTTAGTCAGATCATTTGCTTTTTATGTCATGGAAAAAATCCATTTTGAATATCCATTTTTATTCTCATTTAATATTTTATGTATAGTTGAAAGTTATATTTTTAAGAACTATACTTCACTAATTAACAGAACAGTAAATATGAGGATATAAAATTCAGATCTCCTATCTTCTTTGCCTTTTAAAGATAAAGAACATCAGACTGTTTGAGGTTGTTGCTTATACTTGCAAATGTTGTTGGAAGTATTTGCAATTCAGATTTAAAATCTGCTACTCAGTTACTGAGAAAGCACACAGCATTCACAATCATTTGTATAGCATACTTACTTGATTCCTAAAACTAATCAAATCATAATTTCTCTACCTACTAGATTATTCTTGCTTGAGTCATTTCCTTAATAAATGTTTTTCTTGACATACGTAGTAGTTTCAGTTAGCAATTCCCCCTTTGAACACTTAAATTTTACTTCCTCTACTAAGATAGTTTGCCTTGTAAGGTTTCCTGAAAAACCTGTAAAAATCTTATACTGTTAAAAAATGTATTCTAGCCGAACTGGTTTGGCTCAGTGGATAGAGCGTCGGCCTGCGAACTCAAGGGTCCCAGGTTCGATTCCAGTCGGGGGCATGTACCTTGGTTGCGGGCACATCCCCACTGCGGGGCATGCAGAAGGCAGCCGATCGATGTTTCTCTCTCATCGATGTTTCTGACTCTCTGTCCCTCTCCCTTCTTCTCTGTAAAAAATCAATAAAATATATTTAAAAAAAAATGTATTCTAGTCATTCTGACCAGTGGAATGTAAACTTTTCTTATTTTTAAAAGCATTTTTGTCTTGCTTTTAAATTCTCATGTCCTTTTTTATTGTTTAGAGAGAAAAATGCCTTGAAAATTGATTTCTGCCTGTTTTGTGTCAATACATATAATGGACATATCCCTCTCAGAAATGAAACATTAATGGTTTACTAAGATAAAAATGCTACTTAGAAATTATATTGTATATTTATATGCTCTATAACTCAACCTAATTATAGAAAAATTGTGTCAGAAAAGAGGACACTCAAAACCACAAATATAGCTACATTTGCGTTACAACATAATAGAAACAAAACTAGTTGCATGTATGTTTGTTTACATTAGATGCATTTTTTTTTTTGAGAAAAATAAATGTATGGAGCCTTGGGGATAATTAAAAAGAAAGCCTGATGTTTCAGTTGGTATCAAGACTCGTGTTTGCATTCTGTATTCTTTTTCAAAAAAATATATTTTTATTGATTTCAGAGAGGAAGAGAGAGGGGTAGAGAGAGAGAAACATCAGTGATAAGAGAGAATCATTGATCGGTTGCCTCCTGCATGTGCCCCAACCAGGAATCGAACTGTGATCTGGTT
The DNA here is from genome assembly GCF_000327345.1 of Myotis davidii. Lineage (NCBI taxonomy): Eukaryota > Metazoa > Chordata > Mammalia > Chiroptera > Vespertilionidae > Myotis > Myotis davidii. Next base: position 680,847 of record NW_006295564.1, on the reverse strand, counting down.
GATAGGTCAATGCTCAACCACTGAGCCATGCCAGCTGGGCTCATGTTTTATTCACACATTCTTTTTTTTTTTTTAATATATTTTATTGATTTTTTACAGAGAGGAAGGGAGAGAGATAGAGAGTTAGAAACAAGGGTCCCGGGTTTGATTCCGGTCAAGGGCATGTACCTTGGTTGCAGGCACATCCCCAGTAGTGGGTGTGAAGGAAACAGCTGATTGATATTTTTAACTCTCTATCCCTCTCTCTTTCTCTCTGTAAGAAATCAATAAAGAAAAAAAAAAGAGTGCCTGTCTTAAAAAAAAAAAATTGAGACTATATTATTTTGGCAGCTTACCCTTTCCATTAAATCTAGTCCCCACCTTTACATTTACATATTTTTGCAGCTATATTGTAGTGTGTGTGTGTGTGTGTGGGTGTGGGTGTGGGTGTGGGTGTGGTGTGGTGTGGTGTGTGTATACGCCTAACTTATTTAATTGATTCCTCCATTTTCAGGTTTTTTACCATAAACAGTGAAGAACATTTTTTGTAGCTAAATCTTTGTTCAGATCTGTTATTTTTTCCCCTTCAGATGATGCAGTAGAATTTCTGGGATAAAGATAATATGTATTGTTGTGGTATAATTTCATAATAAAGAAAAGCAAGTTTTTTTTGGCATGTTATCACTAAAATATAACTTTTTCTTCTTTATTAGTGAACACTTGTCCTGCTCTTTCACCTTTTTCTTGCATGGAGATAGCAATGTTTGTACCAGTGTGGAAATTAACCAACATCAACCTGTGTACCTTCTTAGTGAAGAGCATATTACCCTTGCTCAGCAGTCTAATAGCCCATTTCAAGGTAGATTATTTTGATTTGATGGCTTACGTATTTGATTTTTTTATTGTTTCAAGAAAATTCTTACTGAAGTTGGTAATTTGACATTTTGGAATTAATGAGATTTGGCCTAATGATGATTCTGATGTAGTTTACTTTTTACTTATCTATTAGAATATTAAGCCAATAAAATAATTTTAAATATCAATATTATTTAAAAAATTCTTGTACTTGATTGGTAGTATATTTTAAAGTGTTTTTTAATTTTTATTTATTTATTTAAAGTGTTTTTTTTAAATAGAAAGCAGATATATGGGTTTATGTTTTCTTGGCCATCTTGCATGTCAGTTCATGTAAGTCATTTTAGACATTTAACATGGATTTTGGTATAATTTATTTAGAAGTATATTTTATAAGATTGCTGAATTGTTTTTAAGGACTGGCAGTGTGTTTTTCTTTTAATTCTAAGCCTAGTGTTTGCTTTTTAAAAATGTACATGGCATTACATAATAAGTACTTAGATTTATATATACACATACTGTTTTTCCTCGAATTACTTTTCCTTAGTGGAAATCAGGATAAATTGAATTCAAATATTCCCAGTTTGTTGTGAAATTTTGTACATCTGGAATTTTTGGGTAGACAAAAGTTTAAGTTTTTATAACCTCAGTGTTGTACTTTTCTTCACAATAATGAAGTACAATACATTGATTTTTCTCAGGAATGATCATTATGGCTTTTCTTTAACTTTTTAAGAATTGCATAATTACTAACAATATTGTTCAGTGTGATCATATTTGGTGTAATAGTTTTTAGTTACTTACTGTATTCCATTTTGGATTTCTAGTTATCTTAAGCCCATTTGGACTAAATGGCACTCTCACAGGACAGGCATTCAAGATGTCTGATTCAGCTACAAAAAAGTTAATTGGTGAATGGAAACAATTCTATCCTATCTCATCTTGCTTGAAGGAGATGTCTGAAGATAAACAGGAAGATATGGATTGGGAAGATGATTCTTTAGCTGCAGTAGAAGTTCTTGTTGGTACGGATCCTAAGCATTAATCCTAAGGGGGAAATATGTGACTGTATGTGTTAGTTAAACAACTGCAATACCTTAGTGGCTTTCAACACCAAACATTTTATTTTTTCCTTACTCCTGCTCATGTTATGTAAAGGCTTCAGCATTGTCATGGTTTGGCTCCTTGTATCTTATTCTGCAATCTAGATTCAAGGAGTACCCAGTATTTAGGACATGCTGTTCTTACAGGAACAAAAGAATAATAGGGACTGAGTCTAGCTATGTACTAGTAAGTGTATTTAAACTTCTACTAGGATACATCTGCTCATGTTCCAGTAGACAAAATTAGTCATTTGGCCAAGCCAAAGTCTTCGGGTCAGGGAAATACATTCCACCTAAAGGATAGCATGCTAAAGGTGGGAATGAAATAATTGTGAATGAATAATATTTGGAGGCTGAAAAGTTGACAGCCTGTGTTACTCAATATTTTAAAATTTAGTAAAACTGTCACCTCTGATAATTTATTTTATTTTATTTTATTTTTTGGGGTTTTTTTTTGTTTTTGTTTTTTTGTTTTTTTTTTGGTGGCCCGAACGACCTCTGATAATTTAAAAGGCAGAAAATAATATGTACCTAAAGAACGTGGATCTTTCATCTGCTTTAGCCAGGTCATCTCTCTTCTGATTGGCTGTATTCTTTTTTTAAAAAATATATTTTATTGATTTTTTACAGAGAGGAAGGGAGAGGGATAGAGAGTTAGAAACATCGATGAGAGAGAAACATCGATTCAGCTGCCTCTTGCACACCCCCTATTGGGGATGTGCCCGTAACCAAGGTACATACCCCTGACCAGAATCGAACCTGGGACCCTTGAGTCTGCAGGCCGACGCTCTATCCACTGAGCCAAACCGATCAGGGCAATTGGCTGTATTCTATATGTCCTCTCATCAGGGACCATGGTTAACAAGGTAAACTGTATTTTGGAAAAGTTAATCTCAAGGTAAAGGATAGAAGTAAGAGAGGCTGCACTGTTCCTGCAAGCACATTTAAATTAAAGCTCCTGTTGGGGTGTGACATATATTACGCGCATTTACATTCCAGAGCAAATTACAAAACCAAGCCTAACAATGAGATGAAGATGTATACTCCACCTTCGACATAGGAGGTGTGGGGAATGTATAATTGAGCAGGTAATTGGGGTTAGAATCTGCAGTACTGTGTGTAATGGAATCATATGGTAATGTTATATATAAAGATTGCCTTATTTTTAAATTTATTTTATCTGTTTGAGAGAGGGATCGATTTGCTGTTCTACTTTATGCATTCATTGGTTGCTTCTTGTATGTGCCCTGACCAGGGATCAAACCCACAACCATGGCATATGAAGATGATGCTTTAACCAACTGAGCTACCTGGCCAGGGCATTGGTTTTTTGTTGTTTTCTTTTTAAATAAAAGAATGTCAACATCCAACTTCAATAAATACATTACTATCAGAGTAGTTGTGCCCAAAACAGCAGCAACACACAAACATATATTAGGCTTTTTAAATAGAGACATAAAAAGAAGAAAACCAAAAATGTTCCATAATTCTAGTGTCCAGATTACCTTTGTTAAACTTATTATTTTTGTTGTTGTTGTTGTTAATCTTCACCCGAGAATATTTTTCCATTAATTTTTAGGGAGAGTAGAAGAGGGAGGGAAAGACAGAGAGAAACATCGATGTGAGAGAAACACATTGATTGGTTGCCTCCTGCATGAGCCCCAACCAGGGCCTGGGCCAGGGAGGAGCCTGCAACCAAGGTACCTTTGTTAAACTTTTAAAATAAATTTTAATACTCCTTGTAGTTGGTCAAATTTGAAAATAAGGATTTAAAGTAAGAAAGTAATACACCAATATAATATAGATGATGTATTATAGAATTGTGTACCTGAAACTTGTATTATTTTGTTAACCAGTGTGACCCCAATAAATTCAATAAAAGTGCTATGTGTAAATGGAAAAAAAAAAGAGAAAGTAATACAGATTCATGGTTAGGAAATTCAAAAATGAAAAGAAAGCCCTGGTTGCTGTATTAAAGCACTGGCCTGTGTACTAAAGGGCCATGGGGTCGATTCCGGGTCAAGGACATGTATCTGGGTTTCGGGTCTGCTCCTGGACCCTGTCAGGACGTGTGCTGGAGGCAAATCAGTCAATATGTTGCTCTAACATTGATATTTCTGTTTCTCCCCTCTTTGACTTTGAAAAGCAATGGAAAAATATCCTCAGGTGAGGATTAACAACAACAGAAAAAAAATAAAAATGAAAAGAGAAAGCTGCTTTCTTCTCGGTCTTTGAAGATAACCACTAATAGCTTCTTGTGGTTTCTTCCAGAAAAACCTTATGCCAAAAAGCATATATTTATAAAGATATGTTAAATATATTATTGCTTAAATGTGATTATGTTATACCTACTGTTCCATTACAGTGTTTTTGAGTGAAACTAATTTCTTTACAATTACAATAGTAATTGATTTTCCTGTGTTTTTTTCTTTCAGCGGGTGTCCGAATGATCTACCCAGCATGCTTTGTTCTAGTTCCTCAGTCAGACATTCCTACTCCAAGCTCTGTGGGATCCTCTCACTGTTCAACTTCTTGCTTGGGTGTACACCAAGTGCCTGCTTCCACAAGAGATCCTGCAATGTCTTCGGTTACTCTTACACCACCTACATCTCCTGAGGAAGTCCAGACAGGTATTGTCCTAATTTGTTTTGTTAACTCTAGTGATTGTCTTATTTTGAAGACAATAAACAATTAAATGATTATTTTAAAACTAGAGGCCCGCTGCACAAAATTTGTGCACAGGTAGGGTCTCTAGGCCTGGCTGGCGATCAGAGCTGATCGGGGCCTTCCTTCGTTCCATGCCACCCCCTCGTGGTCAGCGCATGTCATAGCGAGCAATCGAACTCTTGGTTGAACTCCCAAGGGGACAATTTGCATATTAGGCTGATACATGTTTTATATATATATTAACTTAAAACTCATTGAAGAGTTTGCATCCACATTTCCAGCTTCTGCACCTTCTCTGTATGTATACATTCATTATCATTGGCTTTCTTGAGAGCAAGCTGCAGGCATGATGCTCCATCTCCCCTTATGTACTCAGTATATTTTCCAAGATTAAAGCACCTTTCTATATATCTACAATTTAATCCTCCAAATCAGGAAATCAACATTATGTAACACTACAATCCAATTCACATCCTGTCCAGATTTTTTGCTTTTTGTCTGTTAAGTGAAGTAACACACTTTTTTCCCTCAAAATGTAAATAAGCTACTCGGATAGCTTGGGGCAATTTATTAACACTAATTAATTTTTAAAAACCCAAATAGTATTACTGTAAATCTACCTTTATTCTCCTATATCTTATTCTCTTTTGTTTGTTTTCAGTTGATCCTCAGTCTGCCCAGAAGTGGGTCAAATTTTCTTCAGTATCTGATGGCTTCAACTCGGATAGTACTAGCCATCATGGTGGGAAAATACCCAGAAAATTAGCCAATCATGTGGTGGATAGAGTTTGGCAAGAATGCAATATGAACAGAGCTCAGAACAAGTACGTATTTTCATTTTCAAGTTTAAAAATTACATGTTGGGCCCTAGCCGTTTGGCTCAGTGGATAGAGCGTCAGCCTGCGGACTGAAGGGTCTCGGGTTCTATTCTGGTCAATGGCACATGTCCTGGTTGCAGGCTCGATCCTTAGTAAGGGGCGTTCAGGAGGCAGGTGATCAATGATTCTCTCTCATCATTGATGTTTCTATCTCCCCTCTCCCTTCCTCTCTAAAATCAATAAAAATATATACTTAAAAAGATTTAAAAAAATAAATAAATAAAAATCACATGTTGGTAGTTACTTGTAGATAGTATGAACAGTCATTTGTGTGACTATTCCTTAATTTAAAAAATTGATATTTTTAAAAATATATTTTTATTGATTTCAGAGAGGAAGGGAGAGGGAGAGAGAAATAGAAACATCAATAATGAGAGAGAATCATTGACGGGCTGCCTCCTGCATGCTCCACACTGGGGATCCAGCCCAAAACCTGCGCATGTGCCCTGACTGGGAATTGAGCCAGTGACCTTTTGGTTCGTGGGTGTCACTCAACCGCTGAGCCACACTGGCTGGGCAAAAAAATTGATTTAAAAAAATATCAATTTTAATGCTTAATTCAGAGTTACAGAAAAAATGAATTCTAAACAATTCTATAATTTCAAATCTTAGGAGGAAGTATTCAGCTTCATCAGCTGGTCTGTGTGAAGAAGAGACAGCTGATAAAGTAACGTCCTGGGATTTTGTTGAAGCTACACAAAGAACAAATTGCTGCTGTTCGAGGTAGAAATTTTTGTTTGTTTGAGTTGGTTGATATCTATACCTGTATGTGTGTGATAGTTTCGTATTCCGTTGAATATGTATGTCCCACTTTGTTTGAGGAAGCTTATATAAACAGTGTGTTAGGATATTTTTCAAAAGAAAACATTTGAGGAAAAACGTTCAGTATTTTGGAGCCGATTATGAAAGTACATATAAATGTATGCCTTAAGTTCTTAACACAGTTAACTGGGCTGGACTGTGAAAGCTTTGTTTCACAGACAATAAAGGAGAACTTTATACTTTATTATAGTATTTATAACATCTATAAGGTAAAAGGCACACACATCACTTGAGAAGTGTTCATAGGTGGCATTGTGCCTGAGAAATTTCTTCCAAGGGTTCTCCTAAAAATGATGATACATACTAGATACAAATTTCCACAATCTGTTTTAGAGTAAATACAGTATAGGGTTTGTGCATTTTCTTATAACATCCCTTTGGGCAAGCTGTAGGTGAAATGCTGAAATAAGATTCACAAAGTATGTTTCAGCATGGGACCAAACTGTACTGTAAAAATACAAACTTAGTAATAAACTGTATTGGTTGGAAGATTGGTAGAAGAATGTATGAACTTGAAATTTGTTAGGCAGTTGTATTTATTTTACATATTGGGGACTTTGATGAAATTAGGTTATTAGAGGCATTAACATTATATTACCTAGCCCTGGCCAGTGTAGCTCAGTTGGTTGAGCGTTGCCTCATGCACCGACAGGTCACTGGTTTGATTTCTGGTCAGGGCACATAACCAGGTTGCAGGTTTGATCCCTGGTTGGGGTGCCTACGGAAGGCAACCGATCAATATTTCCTTCTCCCTCGCCTTTCCTCTCTCTCTCTCTCAAATCTATTTTTAGAAAAAGATTATTTTGCCTGGAGTTTATTTTATTCTACAGTAAAGGTAGATCATATGCTTTTGCAAGCAAATAAACAAATAATAGCATTAACACCCCTAATCAGGACTTGTGAGCAAATAGTTGGCCACCCTTTTTGTCATGGATATGAGCCAAAGGAATTGGAGTACCTTGCCTGCAGGTTAGGGCCAAGATTTTTCTTACATTAGTTCTGTTTGATTGAATACAATGAACAGACAAGTATTCTGGTATGTTTTTGCATAGATTAAATATTCTTACATAGATTCTTGGGATTAGAATCTGTATAATTTTTTAAGTCTGGCAACTTTTTTGAAAACTTGCCTCTGTTGTTGATAGATTGGAATAAAAACATGAATACATTAGCTCCTGTTTAACAGTTTAAGAGAGTTAAAAACCACATCCATCTAAGGGAAAACAAAAACCTAGTATTGAAATGCAAGTTTCCATGACAGTATTTGTCTGAGACCAGGAGTCAGCAAACAGTGATCGATTAGCTAATGTTGGCTCACTGCCTGTTTGGTATGGTCTGTGAGCTGAAAATTACTTTTATACATTTTTAAATAGTTGAATAAAATTTATAGGAGAATATTTTGTGACATGAAAATTATGCAAAATTTAAATTTTAGTGTTCATAAATAAGGATTTATTGGAACAGAGCCACATCCATTCATTTACATATTAACTGACTGCTTTCACAGAGTATTTACAACACAGACTGTATGGTCCCTCGAGCCTAAAATATTTACCATCTGGTCCTTTATAGGATAAATTTGCCAACTCCTGGTCTAAGACTAATATAATGCTTAAATGAAATTAGGCTTTTCTTTCCTTGTATTTATTGGCATTTTTATTAAGCAGCTTTTTTTTTAGTTTCTCACCTAGACTGTGCTTTATTCTTTTTTAATGATGTGGGTTTTAAGTATATTTGTCTAAAATGGTCTTGGAGGAAGACATTCAAAATGCATGTTCGTAAACATAAGTTTAAGTTTAAATTCTTGGTCTCTAAGCCGAACCTTTTATATTTAAAAACGTGCTATCATATTTTCAAAAATTTTTCCAAGACATATAGAAATTTGATATAATGAAATTTGTATAACTTTTATAGGTGACTTGCTTTGGTAAATTTATCCCTCTAGTAAATACAGTGTTTCTGATCATTTACCTTTTCCCACTATTGCATTTTGTACTGTAGGTTTCCCCTTTTCTCCCTTCAAATATTGTTTTCTTATTTAGTTCTTAAATAAGACTTGAAAAGACTTGAGCCGCCATATGTGTGTATCCTCCCTTTCCGTGGAATATAGGAAGTAGGGCACACGTTGATAAGTGACGGTGCTAGTCGAACTTTTGGCTTTTAAATCTATCCTACTTCTGTTCTAGTTATATTGAAGATAATTACATTTCCTGGCTCCCTTGCCTTTTACATGTATTTTTTTCCAGCTTTATTGAAATATCATTGATAATATTGTATACATTTAAGGTATACAACATGATGATTTGATTAGGCTCATTTGATTTCTGAATTTGGCTAATGGGAGGCACTAACAGAAGATTGGTTGACCAAAGGGGGAAAAAACTAAGGTGTTTCCCCAGCCCTTTTTGAGCCAACTCCAGTAGCAACTTTGTGTACCTCTAACAACAGTCCCTTCTTCCAAGGTCCCAGTTACCACTGAGCAGGTCCTGCTATGGTTCTAGTACCATATTAAACTTCTGTGATATAGTGAGGTTACTTTATCTTCAGTCCTAGGAGTCATAGAAGCTACTGTCTATAGGTTGCCTCACTTTCTCTCTCTCTCTCTCTCTCTCTCTCTCTCTCTTTCTCTCTCTCTCTCTCTGTAACCAATTCCCTATAGTAAATTTCCTCTGTATGAAAGATAGGACTGGACCCTGACTAATATGTTGGCTTCTCTTAGAAATCTATTTGAAAAAATTGCATAGTTATATAGCAACTTGCATAAGTATATGTAATTTTAAGGAATTTAAATTATACAAATAAAGCTGAAGTTCCCTTGATCCCACTGTCTCTTTCCAAATTTTACTACCTTTTTCTAGAAGTGACTATTTGCCAATTAGGCATTCTTCCATACTTTTCTGTAATTGTGTATATATGTGTTTTTTCACCCAACACAAATATAATACTGATGTATTGGCATCCTTTTTTCCCCCCACAATGTGTCTTAGCTCTTTCCATTCTAGTTACTTGTGCATTTGCTTTATTGATCTAAAAAACTTTTTGGTATTCTGAATGGAAGTACCATAGTGTATTTAATCATTTGGGTTTGATGGATATATAGATTGTTTCCAAAGGGCTTTTGTTTATGTTTACTTTAAAAATATATATACTTCTGTGACCATCAGTTATTTATTAGACTTTCTTTGAACACTTATTCTGTGATAGGAGATATCCTAGGCTCAGGATATAGTAAGCAAGGCTTTCGCTATTATGAAGCCTATACCATAATGGGAATGGGGCAGGTAATTTGTTTTAAAAGAATCTTAATCCTTTAAAATTTTAAGAATGATGAGTGCTAGAAAGGAAATAAAATTAGGTGGGTGATGTGATAGTTGTGGGCAAGGGTGTTATTTAAACACTTCTTGTGACTTCAGAAAGATTTTACCAATTTTATTGCATATAAGAGTGCTGTTTTTCCTTATGCTTTCACTGTTCTGAGAGCTGTCCTTAAAATTTATTTTTTTGCCACTGCAGTAAGTGGAAAGCATAAAATTGTTTTAATTGGTATTTTTCACTTATTAGTGGGATTTAGTATTGCACATTTATTGATATTAGGCTTTAGTCCAGTGGAATGTTCATAAGAAAATTAGCACTTAGAAGGCTATATTAATAAAAAGTAAGACAATAAATTTCAAGTGTTAACAGTAAATAAAATACAAGGACTTAATCAACAGGAAAAAAGAATGTAGAGGAATTAGTATATAGTCTGAATTAATAGTTTCTTACCCTTGTAGAAGGGCAAGTAAATGAATGAGTGCTTTTTTAAAAATATGTATTTTTATTGATTTCAGAGAGGAAGGAAGAGGGAAAGAAAGATAGAAACATCAGTGATGAGAGAGAATAATTGATTGGCCGCCTCCTGCTTGCCCCACATTGGGGATTGAGCTTGCAACCTAGGCATGTACCCTGGCTGGGAATCAAACCCTGATCTCCTGGTTCATAGGTTGACGCCCAACCCCTGAGCCACACCAGCCGGGATTTAATCTTAAATGTCATCATTTCATTCCTACTTCAGTATGCAACTCTGAAAATGTTAACATTTTCTCATATAACTATAGTTCCATTATGACACCTAATAAAAGGAGGAACTCTTATTTTCTTGGCATGATCTGCTACTCTCTACAAATTTGTCTCAGAAATGTCTTATTGGTTTATTTGACTAGGATCCAAATGAGGAGTATTCATTTGGTTGTATACATCATCTAGGTCTCTCTTGTAATTTCCTACCTCCTTTTTATGAGATTGACTTGGTTGGAGAAACTACATCAGTTGTCCTGTATGTAGTCTGCCCCACATTCTGAATTTCTCAACTTGTCCATGTGTTTTAACTTGTTCTTTTAGTGTCATTTAACTTTATTTATCCCTTGCATTTCTGTAAGTGGAAGATAGCTCTAGAGCTGTGCTGTTCAATGCTAGTAGCTATATTAGTAACCACTTGTGGCTATTCAAATTTAAAATAATTAGATTTAAAAATTAAAAATTCAGTTCCTCAATTGCACTAGCCGAATTTCATGTCTTCAATAGCCACATACAAAGCATTTCCATTATCACAGAAAGTTCTGTTGGACCATGCTTGATCTAGAGCTGTGGTTCTCAACCTTCTGGCCCTTTAAATATAGTTCCTCATGTTGTGACCCAACCATAAAATTATTTTTGTTGCTACTTCATAACTCTAATGTTGCTACTGTTATGAATCATAATGTAAATATCAGATATGCAGGATGGTCTTAGGCGACCCCTGTGAAAGGGTCGTTCAACCACCAAAGGGGTCGCGACCCACAGGTTGAGAACCGCCGATCTAGAGGCTTGATTAGAGATTTAGGTTTGTTATTTTGGCAGGAATACTTAATAGATGGTGCTTTGTGGTTTTGTATTGTGTCACATCAGAAGAGACACATGTCTGGTTGTCCCACTTTTCATGTTAAGATTGAGAAGGTGGTCCTGGCTGGTGTGGCTCAGAGGTAGAGCCTCAGTCCACACACCAAAGGGTCGTGGGTTTGATTCCTGGTCAAGGGCACATACTTGGATTGCAGGTTAGTTCCCAGCCCTGGTTGGGGTGCTTGCCGGAGGCAGTTTGTCTATGTGAGAGAGATACATAATTGTTTCTCTTTTTCTCTCTCCCTGAGAAGATGGTGATCAGCCAGACCCCTCATTATAAAGTTTCTAAATCATGTTTACTATGAATAAAGACAGTTTTTCTTCCTTTGAAAATCTCTAATCTTTTTCTTGACTTATTGTATTGGCTGAAACTTTCAATGAAATTGTTGAATAGAAATGTTAAGAGTTAATATCCTTGTCCTGGTTCAATTAGTTGGAGTGTTTTCCGGTACACCAAAATGTTGGGGGTTCAATTACAGGTCAGGGCACATACCTAGGTTTCAGGTTCGAACCCCAGTCAGGGTGAGAATGGGAGGCAACTGATTGATGCTTATCTGTTTCTCTCTTTCTCCCCCTCCTTCCTCTTTGTCTCAAATCAATAAACATATGATGGATGAGGATTTAAAAAAAGGTTAATATTCTTGTTTTGTTCCCAGTCTTAGGGAGAAATTATTCATTTTCCATCATAAAGTATGACATTAAGATGTAGCTTTTCATAGATGTTCTTGATCAGATTAAGTCCTATTCCTTCCTTGCTCAATCTTTTTTTTTAATGAATATGTGTTGGATTTTGTCCTATGTTTTCCTATGTGTATTGAAATAATAATATGGTTTTCTCTTATTCTGCTAATGTGATAATATTGACTTTTATCTTTTGAATGTTATACCTTACACTAGGGGCCCAGTGCACGAATTCATGCACCTTGAAAAGGAACTGTGGTCCGTGAGGCTGAGGGGCGGGTCTTGGCCCATCCTCCACGCCCCCACCTGGCCCTTCCCACCAGAGCCCCCAATCCCCTGTCTGCCGGCAGCCCCGCTGCCGCCGCTGTCCCCATGCACTGACAGTGCCAGCCCGCTCATATCTGCAGAAGGCACACAGCAGCAGTGCAAGTGGGGCCGGCGCCAGCAGTGGGTAGGAGTGGTGGTTGTTGCCCCAATCGCCCCTCAGGAGCTGGGGAAGGTGGAGAAGCCCTCAGAGGTGATCAGGACTGGCAGCTGCCACTTGCACCCATTGATGGCGTCGAGTGATGGGACCGTTGCCGGGCATGGACAGCGGGTGCGAGGGGCAGCTCTGGCACTGGCTGCGGGTGCAAGCGGGGCTGGTACTGGCAGTGGGTGTGAGCAGCGGTTCTGTTGCTGCGCAGGACTGTGGCACACGGGAGCAAAGAATTTTCAGTAACCACCAGAGGCTTGCCCTGATGACAGCGACCAGCTCCCCGCCTTGGTCTGGTGTCCCTGCTCAGCTGCTCCACCATCCCACCACAACCAATGCCCATCATGTTCCGCACATGCCCCCTCGTGGGCAGCGCACATCATAGCAGCCGGTTGTTCCACCCTTCGATCTATTTGCGTATTAGTCTTTTATTATATAGGATTATAGGACAAATCCCATTTGGTCATGGTATGTTATCCTTTTCTATATTAATGATTGCTAATATTTTGTTAATGATTCATATCTGTGTTCTTGAGAGATACTGTTTTGTGATTTCTTACTTTTATAATGTCTTTGATTTTGGTATGAGGGTAGTGGTGTATTTCTCCTGTGATCTTTTGACATAACTATACTTTTCCTTGGTAACTTTTCAGGCTTTCCCCTCCTTGCATTCACAAAAAGGTGCATGGGAGGGCTTTGTACAAAAGGGTGTCTCAGCACATTCCCTTAATAGAGAGGGTTCTTTAAAAAAAAAAAAGTGCCTGCCAATGCTTTTTAATAACTTTCTGGTTATATCTCTGATATAACAAAACCACTAATAAAATAAATTTTAAGAGCAAACTAAAACGACCTAAGGAATATTGAATGCTTTAAAGTCTATATTCCTCTACATTTTTCTATGTTTTTTTATTTAAAAAATATTTTTTTTGTTAACCTCACTCTAGGTTATTTTATTTACTTCTTTTCTTTTAGAAAGAGTGGAAGGGAGGAAGGTGCAGGGGAGAGAGATAGACAGACAGGCAAGCAGACAAACAGATAGGCATCAGTGTGAGAGAGACACATAGATTGGTTGCTTCCACATGCGCCCTGACTTGAGCCAGGGATCAAACCTGCAACCTGGGTACATGCCCTTGATCAGAGTCGAACCTGAAACCCTTGGGTCCATGTTCTAATCACTGAGCCAAACTTGCCAGGGCTAAAAAATATTTTTATATACATCAGTATCAGTTCAGCTTGAAATCTCAAATGCACAGTATTTTTACTTCACTGAAAGAAATATTATATTAAACTGTGAACAAAATTAATAGATTTTTAGATGTATAATTTTAAGTCCTTCAGTTTAGGAATGTTTCACAATAGGAAGAAAAATTTCTTTTAGGAATTTCCTCTTTTCTTTTTCCAGTCAGCTGATTCTTTCTGTAGTGGTAAGCTTTGGGAGAAGAAAAGTTGGTATAATGTGGGGCCCATAAATCAGTCAATTTTAGCACTATCCAGACTGTTCTAACTTCAATTTAGTAGAATAGGTTTTCTAGCCAGTTGCTGTAGAATTGTAGAGGATGTCTGAGGTCAGCTAAGCCATTAATTTATAAGTACTAACTGAAATATCAGGTACATTCATAAATGAATAAATTTCAGAACTTTTTTTATTTTTATATCTTAAAATAAGTAGAATCTTTGTTTATTCAGATACTAAGATATTTAGATTATATAAGGCAAACGATCTTTGTGAGAGAATTGACTTTTATGACTCTGCATGCTCTTTGTTTTAGGTCACTGGACAAAGTATTTTTCCCATGTAAATTTCATATCATTTTACTTTAGGATTATATGTAAAAAACAAATATCTGAAGTATCTAGTGTCAACTTGTATATTTGATATAATGTGATACTATAAATATTAAACTTTTCTTTTCAGGCACAAAAATCTTAAACCAAGAAATTCTGGACAACAAGGACAGGCATTATCTTTAAGTCAACAACAACAAGTACTTGCCAAGCACAAGACCAATGAAAAGCAAGAAAAGAGTGAAAAACCACAGAAACGCCCCCTGACTCCTTTTCACCATCGTGTATCTATTAGTGATGATGTTGTCATGGACACAGATTCAGCCAGCCAAAGACTTGTGATATCTGCTCCAGACAGTCAAGTGAGATTTTCAAACATCCGAACTAATGATGTAGCAAAGACTTCTCAGATGCATGGCACTGAAATGGCAAATTCACCTCAACCACCCCCACTTAGTCCTCACCCATGTGATGTGGCTGATGAAGGAGTGACTAAAACACCTTCAACTCCTCAAAGTCAACATTTTTATCAAATGCCAACACCGGATCCCTTGGTTCCTTCTAAACTAATGGAAGATAGGATAGACAGTTTATCCCAGGCTTTCCCAGCTCAATTCCAGGAAGCTGTAGAACCTACAATATATGTTGGTGCAGCAGTAAATTTGGAAGAAGATGAAGCTAATATAGTCTGGAAGTATTACAAGGTCCCAAAGAAAAAAGATGTAGAGTTTTTACCACCTCAACTTCCAAGTGATAAATTCAAGGATGATCCAGTTGGACCTTTTGGACAGGAAAGTGTAACATCAGTTACAGAGTATGTATTTTTTTTAATAGTCACTATTATAATCTAAGGGTGGAAAAATGATGTAAGTTCTTAATATTAGGACTCCAGAATTGGTTTCAGGGTAGGATTTTCAATAATAAATTCTTTGAATATTATTTTCACTATGTTCTGTCCAAAGGGAACCTCTTTATTATAAAATCCTTTAATCACAAAAAAGTGGAGAAAATATTAACATTTATCCATCAACCAACTTAAAGATTTAAGTTGTTTGATCAACCAACTTAAGGATTTTCCATATAATTAGAACTCTTATGTACTGTCTTTCTTCCTCCATTCTTCCTTCCCTTTCCTGAATTTGGTAGTTATTATTCCTATATGTGTTTTTATACATGTAGCTCTATTTAATCATTTTAATTGCTCTGTAGTATTTCTTTGTTTTGAATTTGCCATCCATTCTCTTCAAGATGGACATGTTGGTTATTTTCAGAATTACAAAGGATGTAGCAGTGAACTTTATGTATACATTTTTTTGTACACTTGTATAATAATTTCTCTAGGAATACATTTTAAATGAAATTGCTGGGCCATGGGATATTTCCATATTCAAGAATTGTTGCCAGATTGCTTTTTCAAATTATACCACTTTATACTCTCATCAACCAGCAGAATATGAGAATGGCTATTCTTTATATTTTCCTCAGTATTTACTATTATGAAACTTTTAATTTGGCTAATCTGTATTCAGAATGACATCTTATTGTTTTAATATGTGCTTTCCAGATTTCTAGTGAAGTTAAGCATTATTTAAAATGCTTATTGGATATTTAGGTTTCCTCTTCTGTGAATTACCTGTACCTCATATTTCTTAGTCCATTCCACTGATTTATTCTTAACATATTCTGGCTTCTAACCTTATATTAGTTAGATGTGCTATAGCTGTCTTCCTCCATTCTATGGTTAGCCTTCTTTGTCCACTTTGTATCTGACATATCTTGGGCAGAAGTAGACTTTTTTCCTTATCTCCCTTTATTTTTATAGTTGTTCTAATTACACTTGTCTGTCCCATAAGTGTTTTAGATTTTTATCTGTAGCTTTTTTTGAAATTGCTCAAGAATATGTGTAGGTATAGTGATCTTTTGTTTAGTTCTTATACTGGGCATTTGAGGAGGGTTGATTCAATTTGAAGTCTTTCTTCCTCTTCTCCTCCTTTTTCTCCTCCTTTTTTTTCTTCCTCCTTTCTTCTCCTCCTCCTCCTTTCTCCTCCTCCTCCTTTCTCCTCCTCCTCCTCCTCCTTTTTTTTAGTCTTGCCACTGGAAAGGTCTCTTTTTCTTGGATATTTTCTCAGTCCCCCCACCCCCCTTTCTGTGGAACCTTTATAATTCAGATATTGAATATTTTCTCTCATTTTCTAGCTTTTCCCCCTCTATATTTTGAGGGGATTTCTCAGCGTTCTTCTAGCCCTTTCTTGAAGTTGTAATACTTATTTTTCATGTATCCCCCTCCCCCCCAGCCCTGTAAACTTTTTTGTTAATAGCATCCTCTTCTTGTTTAATGCCCTGTAATTTTTTCCCTATTAGAATTACCTGCCTTATTTTGGTCTTCTTTATTATTGCTGCCATATTTCTTATGATTATTGTTTCTTCACATTTTAGAATGAGGGCATAGAGATGCTGATTGGAAATTTTGCGTATATATGCAGAGCCTTGTTAATTGGCAGGCCTTGCTTATTCATTCAATAAATATTTTAGTGTATACTATGTATCAGTTCCAGACACTTTGCTTTATGATAATGGAATAAGAGATGTTTTGGAAGGGAGGCCTTGTACCTAAAATTCCAGAATGAAGAGGATGCCAGATCTTAGATCTTCACCAGGTAGTTTATTCATTTTTCTTCTCATTTTAAAATATATTTTTATTATGAATTTCAGAGAGGAAGGGAGAGGGAGACAGAAACATCAGTGATGACAGAGAATCATTGATTGACTGCCTCCTGCATGCCCCATACTGGGGATTGAGCCTGCAACCCAACCTGGGCATGTGCCTGATAGGGAATTGAACCGCAACCTCCTGGGTTATAGATCAATGCTCAGCCACTGAACCATGCCAGCTGAGCTCATTTTTCTCAAAAGATGAACCTTTCCTGTTCTTCCATTTTCAGCTCTTAGTTTTCATTTCTGTCTAGAGAGATAAATCCAGATTTTCTCTGGCTGTCTGAGCAGTTTGGCTATCCTGTTTATATAGTTTGCTGATAGCCTCTTACACATTCTATAGGGTGTGGACTTTCTCTGCTGTGTTATATTAATTTTTGAGCTTCACTGAAATGAAGTAAAATGTCTGGTCCACTTATAGCCTCTCTCACTTACCCCTACTGTTAAGAAAAAATACCTTGATTATTTCAGTAGACAAATCTGTGTGTTGTCACTTTGTAGTTTTTTTTCTTTTTTGTTTTTGTTTGTGTTTTTCATCTAGCACTTTGAATCTTAAAAGTTTTCTAGTATAATTTTTTTAAAGTTAAAATTAATCTGCATTTGAAATTGAGGGACTTCAGGATACCCTTATGATCATGGAAGACAGCTAGCTTATTTAATTTTAGTAGTTAGTCAGCAGGTCTCATGAAAGCAAGTGATTTCTTGGAAACAAGCCTGAAAAGTTCTTAAATTTTCTGTGCTGGATGAATATGAAAGTCTAAGCTAGCCTCAACTCTTGTCTGAAACTACTGTCAGACTTCTTATTTCTGTACTTCTCTACATTTATTTTGTACACAGCAGAGTGATCATTTTAAGTTAAATATTACATTACTCCATTTGCTTAAAACCTTTCAGTAGTTTCCCTTTATATGTGGAATAAAATCTAAACTCTTTTTCCTTATTTATAAGATTCTACACAGTGTCCTGCCTAGCTAGTTCTTCATTTTTATTTACTACTCTCCTATTTGCTTTCCGATTTAGCCACACCAGCTTTCTTGCCATGCCTTTCAAAAGCCAACCTCATTTCTTACGGCTTTCAGAATTTCATTATAGATTGGGGGGGGGGGGCAGATAGCTTTCTTACTCAGTCCTGCTCAAAAGTTACCTTTTCAGGAGGTATTTCCCTGGCATTTTATCTAAACTATGACCTCTGCTCACTCCCCAGATCACTGCTTATCCTGTACACTGTTTTCATTTTCTCCCTATATATAATATTATCTAAAATTATATTATGCATTTTCTAATGGTCTTTTCCCTATTAGAATGTAAGCTCTTTGAGGGCAAGGATTGTGTCTCGTTTAGTGTGTGTTTCTCCAGCCTAAACAAATACACACACTCTAGAGCAATCTTAGGCACATGGTAGACTATCAACAAAAGTTTGGATGAGTGAAATGATAATATGGCCATCGATTAAGATTTTAAAATTTATTTTTCTTTTAGGTTATATTATCCTATCTAATAATAGTTAAACATGGTAATTGACCATACCTTCACTACGTCTCCCATTGGCTAATCAGTGAGATATGCAAATTAACTGCCAACAAAGATGGTGGTTAATTTGCATAAGTAGGTGTGAAGCGGCAGAGTGAAGACTGAAGGCGGCTCCAGCCAGAGCAGCGAAGGCTTGAAGGCAGCTCCGGCCAGAGCCAAGGCCTGGGTCCCGGGTGCCAGCAGCCTGGGGAAGGGAAGGCCTATTGCATGAATCTTTTCGTGCAACGGGCCTCTAGTTTACTATATGTTAAAATATAGTGGCATGAATATTTTCAGTTCTAAAAACTTTAAAGAGTGAGGGCACATTATATTTATAAATTCCAAGAATTCTAGCCATACTGTATTAGCCAAATAAGTGTATTGGCTGCTTGTGTGCATGAGCATCTATAAGTGAAATGAAGGTCTCTGAGAAGTTAATACAGCTTAATCTTAGAATCTGTTTTGATTCCTTGGCATTTTTCTTACTGAATTAGAATGAGAAGCATAATGTAGAACAGTAGCTCGCAGAATAGAATGATATAAATTAAGGAAAAAAACATGCTTCTATTTGTTCCTAGTCACCATTTTTTCTGCCTCATAAAAAGAAAGAAAAGATTGAATAAAAGGTTTTTTTAAATTCTATGTCTCATGTGAGTATTGTTTTGGTTATACTACTAAAATATGTTTTATGTCACAATTCACTTTTAGATAGAATCCTTGTTTTTGTATTGTTGTAGCAGATTAGAATATGGTAAATATCACAAGAAATCAACCATCAGAAGCTTAGCTGCTATATGAACTTAGAAACATTTATGGAATATAATCTATACTTGGTGGAGTAGAAGTTTTTTGAATTTTTTAAAACATTTATTTATTTTTTACTTACTGATTTTTAGAAAGAGAGGGGACAGGAGAGGGAGAGAGAGAAACATCGATTTGTTATTCCACTTATTTATGCATTCATTAGTTGACTCCTGTATGTGCCCTGACCAGGGATTGAACCTGCAACCTAGACATATCCGGACAACAACTCTACCCAACTGAGCTACTCAACCAGGACAGAAGTTTTTTATTTTATGTTTTAATTATCTGGATAAATCTGCCATTTTCCTAAAGTTATGCTATGAAAGTAGTTCTCAGTTGGGACAATTTCTTATCCCCACCCACTCATACCCCCAGGTGACATTTGGCAATGTCTGGGAACATTTTTGGTTGCCACACTGGGGGTATATTACTGGCATCTGATAGTTGGGGTCCAAGGCTGTTGCTAAGTATTCTACAGTGTATAGGAGAGTCCCCCACAACGAAGAATTATCTAGCCTAAATGTTAATAGTATTGAGGTGCTTCAATGTCATGCATAACTTATTAGAGAAATTTGAGCTCTAGAATAAGTTATTAAATTAGGTATGCCAAAAATATTTATTGATTAGTTTCACTACAGAGATTCCCCATACTATTTTGGTCTGTCTTCCCCTTCCCACAAACCGGTATGGTCTTCAGTGCTCATATTATGTTAAAACAAAAGTTTTTCCCCATAGTTAAAAGTATCTTTTTGGGCCCTGGCTGGTGTGGCTCAGTTGGTTGACCATTGTCCCATGTACCAGAAGGTCACCCGGTTCGATTCCTGGTCAGGGCACATGTCAGGTTGTGGGCTCGATCCCCAGTAGGGGATGTGCAGGAGGCAGCCAGTCGATAGTTCTCTCTCCCTTCCTCTATCTCTAAAATCAATAAAAATATTTTTTAAAATAAATAAAATATAAAAGTGTCATGTTGGAATAACTAATTCAGGTGCCTGCTAATACGTTACTTGAGATAGGATTTTATGAGAATCAGCATCTCCTTATAGATATAGCAAAGCAGGTTGATAAAATTGGATGGTGTTTGTCATTAAAAATCTATGAATTATGATTATGCTCTCTTGATGGCATTTAAATAACCTTAAATTCTTTATAGAAGCATTCCACTGATGTAATATCACTTTTCTAGTCAGAGAGTTATCTATTCAGAAGCCCAGTTTATTTTATATAAATAAACTTTGAATATTCATATTATCTATACTAATAAAAGCGTAACATGCTAATTAGACTGGACAAAACCGGGGCTGCTAGGGAAGCCTGGGTCCCAGGTGCCAGAGGGAAGCCAGTGTTGGCAGCCAGGGGAAGGAAGGCCTACTCTTGCACGAATTTTGTGCATCAGGCCTCTAGTCCATTATAAACTTCTATTACTTGTATCTGTATTTGAGTTTTGAAAGTGTATTTAAATGTATAACAGTTAATTT
>NW_006295564.1:631493-660113 GCF_000327345.1 Myotis davidii | reverse complement strand
CTTTTTAGGAAGTTTATCTTCCCTTTTAAATTTATATTCCTCAAAGATACACTTTATCAGTTTTGAAAAACTGAAGTTTCTCTAATATGCAAGATGCTATAAAGCACAGTTGGGGTATAAAATAAATTTAGTCCTGGCTGTAAATGAAATTGTAGTATAATGGACAATAACATTAAGTTATTTGATAGAGGTATATATAAAATACAGTAGCGATGCAGAGCCAGAATAGGAATAATTTAAAACCATTTATGGAGATTCAGAAGTATTATGCAGTTTGGTATGGATAGACCAGTGATGGAGAACCTTTTGAGATCAGCGTGTCAGCATTTTGAAAAACCCTAACTTAACTCTGGTGCCGTGTCACATATAGAAATTTTTTGATATTTGCAACCATAGTAAAACAAAGACTTACATTTTTGATATCTATTTTATATATTTAAATGCCATTTAACAAAGAAAAATCAACCAAAAAAATGAGTTCGCGTGTCACCTCTGACACGCGTGTCATAGGTTCGCCATCACTGGGATAGACTATAGGGTGCTGCCTAGTAGTTTGGTGTGTCATGATGAAAAATGAGACTTGGAGTTTCTCTTTTAGTTAATGATAACATCTATTCCAGAATAGTGGCTTAAGACCTTATAAGTTTTAAAGGTAACACAATTGCTGCCAAAAAAACCAATTACGGTTGTTCAAGGGTTTAGCACTACTTTTAGTAGAATTTGCGCTGACTTAAAGTAGTCTACTATTTTAATTCAGAGGGAAACCTTTCTAAACCCTGAACAAAGAAAGAACTGTACTTGGGCATAGTTCTTACCATGTCTTGTTTGATAGTAAGGCTACATCAGGATATCTTAACCATAATGTTCATCAATAGAACTAGCTCCTATGTTGTATTAGTGATACACTAGATTTATATTGTATGTGTATAATTATAGAATGCATTATTTGATTGCTAAAAGATAGTTTCTAATTTGTTTCATAGAAGTCAATGATGAAATAAACTTGTTTTGATTTACTGTAGTCTAAATCTTTCAATTAAGTCTTCCTAATTTGATATCTTATATTAATGCATTAAAGCTATATTTTTGACAGGTAGCTTGGCTCAGTTTAAGAATTGATTCTGAATATTGGAGATGGTACTGGAAAAGGTACCACTAAAAAAAAAAGGACTTGTGAGATTTATTATAAATTTATCTGTGCCTAAACATTTCCTTCTGTAGCTTATTTCCTTCTATAATTGTTAATCCTAAAATATTGTCATACCTTGTCCAGAAGAATTTTTATTGAATAAAGCATAAAAACATGTGCTGCTATAAGCCATGCTAAATTCTCTACATTTCAGGATAGTGTGTTACTGTTGTCTTAGTAAAAGGAAGGAGATAAAATTAATGAATAATATAAAAGTAATTTCAATTTGCTTTGGACTTTGCAAAGCTTTCTGTTGATGCCTGTACTTAATCCTCTCCCAGTTTGGCTGTATTTAACTTTATATCTGATTGAAGTTATATCTGTAGTTTTATATTTGGCTATATGTGAAAGTTTCTTTTAGAAAAGGAGAGGTGGTGTTCTTGTTCACAGAAGTATTTGTATACTATATAATTGGATAGTGACTAAATGATAACTTGATTTTTTAATCGGGCATCTCTTAAAAGTCACAATTTTTATATCTTATTAAATATAGAAGGATATGTAATGTAAATAATTTATATTTTAAGTTTATTGTGATTTGATATTCTTGATATTACTGATTACATTTAAATTCTTTGCATACCCCACTGTCTGTGAGAACCAGTTCAATAAAATAAGAAAAAGTTGTCTTTAGGTACTGCATTTGGTTTACTCATTTTTATTTTTAGAAGAGCCCTGTGCAGTAGGGTTGGTCCTTTTAATATTGCTGCACACTAGTTTAACAACTACCTATGTAAACAGTGTGGCAGTTTTTAATGCTTCTGCCAGAGGGCACTTATTATGAAAAACTGTTTTACCTTTAGACAGAATAGTAGTGTCTTTCAGGGTGGTGGTGGTGGTGGGGGGTGTTCTTATACTTTTTCCCTATGAATAGTTATTTGAATATGCATACTTAAAATCTTTCCAGTACTAACTCTGTGACCTTAGCAAACCATTTCTTTCTTTCTTTTTTATTAGCAAACCATTTCCATAATTTCTACATCAAAGTCAGAGAGCATACCCTGCATTTCCTATCATGAGGTCTTTTTAAGTATTAAGTAAGAAAATACATGTCAAGTAGATAGAAATACTGTCTTGAAAAGATTTATGTTAGTATCTGATAGGTAATTCAGCAGACAATTTTTTAGGATCTAATACAGTGAAGTACAAAGTGACTCTTAAGAAATAACTTCATTTATAGAACAGAACTATTCTAACGATTAATTGTAAAGCATATCTGCCATGACAGTTGTGTTAGCACTATGTTGCCATGGAAGAAAGTTTTTGTAGACTTGGGATTTGTGGGGGAAATCAGGGGCATATTGGAAAAACAATGACATATTTTCTAAATGAACTATCAAATATCATATTATCAGTTATTCTATTAATGGTTCTATTTTAACCTTAGTTTATAGTATATAGTATAGAGTGTTTATAGTGCTGGACATTGGTGAGTAAGTTAGTAAAATGTGATAACCCATGCCAGAGAATTTGTAAGCTAGAAAATACCTTCATGGCTCCCAAATCTTACCTCTCATAACAATTTTTTATCTTAATACTCAGGACAGATAAGCAGTGGCAGCAATATCACTTTCTAACAAAGATGGTTTATTTCAAAATTTAGAATTATTAATGCAAACATATCTGCTGTGGCTTCTAGAATTAATATATTTATTTAGCTAATATTTACTGACCACCTATTACGCGCCAGGCATTTGGGATAATTAAGTGGACAAAGAAAGCTCCCCAGGATTTAGGGGCTTATATTTTAGTGGGAGTGTCAGTCAACTATAAACATAAGTAAGTTATAGTATGTTAAAAGTAACTGCCATGGAGGGAAAAATGAGCAGGTTAAAGGGGATGAGTATTGAGGCAGTTGGGCATATTGCAGGTTTAAATAAGGTCTCATAGAAAAAGTGATTATTTCAACAAAGTCTTGAAGGAAGGTGTAGTTGGCCAGATGGATATTTGGAGGAAGAATGTTCCAAACAAAGAGAATAGCCAGGAGTGCGTCTGGCCTGTTTAACATGTTAAGCGCCCAGCCTGTTTTGTCTTCCGGACGGAAAGTATAGTGTCAGTCACCAGTGACTGACAGGGCGCTTAATGTGTTAAGGAACATCAAGGAAGCCAATGGAAGCAGAATGAGTGAGAGAGGGAGTAGAATAGAAGATGAAGTTAGAAAAAGGACAAAAATCATGTAGGATTTTATAAGGATTATGGTTTTTACTCAGAGGAAAATAGTCATTGCAGGATTCTGAGCATGATTTGACTTAGAAGCCTGGCTGCCACTGTTCTGGCAGCTTGGGAATCTCAGCTTTGCAAGCCATAGAGAACATGAATTTGGGAGTCTAAAGGGGTCTTAAAGTCATTCTGTATTCACATTCACCAAGCACCCTGGTGTTGAGAGATCTAGAACTCCTGATGCCTTCCACGGTTCTGTGGTGCAGGTCAGCCTGTTGTATCTTCCCTCTCTTAGCCTTAGAGTTTAGCTTTCTCAATTCTGTTATTTTCTATTCTCATCTTTCCAACTTCACTGTTGTTATGTCATTCTTCGTCTTTTTATTGATTATCTTAGGAGAGTGCAGAGAAGTATGCTTATCTGTCTCCATGTGGAACCAGAAGACTGAGACTATAAAAACTGATTTTTCCAATGTGATTAGAAAAACACCTCTGAAGTACTTGCTCTGAAACTTCACCTGCTATTGTAAAACATCTTGCCTGAATTAACAATCTAATAATGTTACTTTCATGAAACACAAATCAGGCCTTTACAATTTTTTAACTTAAAATATATCTGCTATGGCAATGGGAAAAGGATAATCACTTCTTCATTGTGTAAATGTATAAATCGTGTAAGCGAAGTCTTGTCTCACTATGTAGCCCATAATTTGAGAGTGCCTGTCCTGGAACAGGTTAAATTTAAGAGTTCCTTTAAGTGAATGGATTTTGTCAGGTTAATGTGCTTGAGAACTTGGGAACTGAGTGGATTGCCAATAGACAACATATTTTGCCCTAGCTGTTTTAGCTCAGTGGATAGAGCGTTGGCCTGTGGACTGAGGGTCCCAGGTTCTATTCTGGTCAGGGGCATGCACCTTGGTTGCGGGCACATCCCCAGTGGGGTTGTGCAGAAGGCAGCTGATCAATGTTTCTGACTCTCTATCCCTCTCCCTTCCTGTCTGTAAAAAAATCAATAAAATATATTTAAAAACAAAAAACATATTTTGGTGAAAACAACATAGGATAGGAGACTTGAATTTTAGCTCCATTTCTTTATTGCTAAATATGAGATGTCAGTAGATCACATAACCTTTCTATGCCTCAATTTCTTCATTTGTAAAATGAAGGCTTGCAGGTTAGATCACCTTTAAATAACTGTAAAAACTTCATAGTAGTGAAGTTGTTTTGGAAGTTTTTGTGCTTTTATGGAGAATAAATATAATTAATTTTCTAATTTTTTTTTAATGCAGGTTAATGGTGCAATGTAAGAAACCTTTAAAAGTTTCGGATGAATTAGTACAGCGATATCAAATTAAAAATCAGTATCTTTCAGCAATAGTATCTGATGCAGAAAAAGAACCTAAAATTGATCCATATGCATTTGTTGAAGGAGATGAGGAATTTCTTTTTCCTGATAAGAAAGATAGACAAAATAACGAGAGAGAAGCTGGGAAAAAACAAAAGGTAAGAGAAATCAAAGTATATACCAAAGGGTCTCTGATGACTTGTAGCACTGCATATAGTACCATACCTCTCATTTTTTTCTTTTAAATAGAATAGATTCATCATTTCAACTTAGAAAAACATTTTTTAAAATAGGTAAGTCAGGCACCTATTTTAAATTATAGCTGCCTTCTGTCATGAAAAGATCTTGTTTGCTATAAAAGTTTTTGGATTGGAAAAAGAGAACATTAACTTTTCTTACATTGAAATCAGGACATTTAGGTAGATGAACTATTTTAATACTGAGTTAAAATATGCCATCAGTGAATTACCAGTTTTCAAAAATACAATAGAATGCATATTGCTGAGTTTATAAAATCCATATTTTTAAATACGTGAGCCAAGAACTTATAGTGTCCCTAAAAGTAAAATGTTATATTAATGAAGTATAGGACATATAAATATGTATTTGATTAAAAGGTTAAATATCAAATATTTGAGAATCTCTTAAGCACAAGCTAACCCTGCTATATATGTCTTTTGCCTTAAATACAAAATACGAAAATTGAAAGCTGTAAAATTATGAAAAGAATTCAGTTAAATGTTTAATACAATAATATGTTTACTATGTGCTAGGTACTTGAAATTTTGTCTTTTTGTAAATGTGAAAACAGTAGTGGCTGGGAAGACTGTAGATACTGTACAAAGAATATGGACTTTGTTACTTTATTTCTTTTTATTGAATTTATTAGGGTGACATTGGTTAATAATACAGGTTTTAGGGGTACAATTCTATAACACATCATATGTATATTGTATTGTGTATTCACTCCACCCCAAGTTAAGTTTCCTTTCATCACCAGAACATGGGCTTTGGAGTTTGACAGTTCCCACAACTTATCAGCCATATCAACCCGGGTTATCTTTAGAACTGTTTTTTTGTTTGTAAGATGGGCATACTTACTTATCATATAGGTTAGTTGTGAGAATTAGTGATAATATCTGCAAAATACCGAGCAGAATGCTTGAAACAGTATTTTCTGGATTTTGTTATTGGTAAATGATATGATATACTTTAGCCTAATATGTAATATTGTTTGCAGGTAGAAGATGGGTCATCTAGTGTAACAGTGTTATCACATGAAGAAGATGCTATGTCATTATTTAGTCCCTCTATCAAGCAAGGTAAAACTTCTGTTTCAGAATCAAAATATTTCATTCCAGGATTGTTACTACAAACTACCCTTGAAGAGTGTGGGGATTGGGGTGCTGATACTCTGATCCCACATAGTCGAAAATCCTCATATAACTTGACTCCTCAAAAATTTAACTAGTAATAGCCAACTATGATTGGAACCCTTATTGATTACATACCCAGTCTGTTAACATATATTTTGTAATATGTATTTTATACTATACTAGAGGCCCAGTGCACGAATTCGTGCACAGGTGGGGTCCCTCGGCTGGCGATCGGGGCCAGTTGTGGCCCATCTCACCTAGTCCCGATCGGGCTGATCGAGCCGGCTGGCCAGGGGGAGGGACCACAGGAGGTTGGCTGGCAGTGGGAGGCTGGCCGGCAGTGGGAGGTTGGCTGTGGGAGCGCACTGATCACTGGGGGAAGCTCCTGCATTGAGCGTCTGTCCCCTGGTGGTCAGTGCGCGTCATAGCGACTAGTCGTAAAGGTTGCTTAGGCATATATCTATATCTATATCTAGATATAGATATAGATATACATTCTTACAATATAGTAAGCTAAAGAAAATCATAAGGAAGAGAAAATACATTTACAGTATTGTACTGTATTTATCTGTATGGTCTGTCAGTACCTGCATTAATGCTGTCTTAGACGATATGAAACACTAGATAGTATACATATTACTAGCACTAGACATCAAAAATGAAAAGATAATGTGAAAAAGAAATTGATATTTATAGGTATAATGATTTATTCATTGATAATGAAAAGGCAGCAGTATGATTGCTTTATGGTAAGCCTAATATAATCGACATATTTACTGAAAAAAATCTGCTTTTAGGTGGACTGGCTCAGTTCAGACCCGTATTGTTCAAGGGTCAACTCTCTGAAGTTGTTGGACTTCTACAATTCTGTTTTGCAAAATTCATATGTTTCATAGAAGGGATGGATTTCTATGATATGGGATATCTTAAAATGATGGATCATTGTTTATATTGCATAGGGAGAAGCAAGTTCAGATGATAGAAATTGTGTTTTGAATTGTTAGAACTTCTTTCCTTTTTTACAAATAAAAATAGTTCTTATCTGTAAAATAAGACTGGATGAGATCATTGCCTAAGGTCCTTCTCAGATCTAAAAGCTCAATTAATAAGTCAGGCTTTGTGTGACCAAAAATAGAAATAAGAAAAAACTCCTCCAGAATAAGGTAGAGATGGTCTTTCAGGAAAAAAAAAAGTAGTGATTGATGGTAGGTTGCTGAATGAAATTTGGGTTCTTTGGCCTGTTTACCTACTCTGGGATATAAGGAATGTGTAATTTCCTTTTTGTGTCTGTGGTGTGGCTTTCTCAAAATGTGGACCATCTTACCACCTTCTGGAGCATCTTTTAAGGTGAAGATTGGAAATCTTGGTTTTTAAAAACCTAGATGATTTTTACATACTCTAAAATTTTAGAACTATTGCTCTAGTGAGTCTTTATAATTGACATGCAGGGGCACTTGGAAAATGACTTTAATCTTTCTGAAAATGAGGGCTTTTCAAGTCATTTGACATCCTAAGGATATTTTGGAAGGTTATACACCAAACTGCAAATTGTTTTTCATTTTTTTCTTGTGTGGGAATATAAGAGGAGTTTAACTTCTATTTGTATTTGCAGTTCTTTTTAAGTAATATATTTTTCCCCTCTAAAACTGGGGAAAAAAAGTAAAAAGGATAATAAAATTCTAGAACTGAAATGAAGCTTACCTAAGAAGTAATATTTATTTAGTATTTAAGCACCTGGCACTGGGCAAAGTGCTTTACCTATAATCTATCACCTTTAATTTTTGCAGTTGCTGAGGCACAGAGAGGTTAAGTCAGTAGCCCAGGGTCGTACCCTTACTGTTAGAGCTGGAATTCAGAGTAACAGTCTGTCTGACTCTAGCTGGAGCACTTCGTCTTCGTACTGTGCTTCCTTTACATTGAAGAAGATAGAAAAATAAAATTGTGTGTGTGTTTAATTCTATTCTAATAGGTTTACATTTTTATGTGAAAAAAATGTATAGATTTTAAACAAATCACAACTTCTTATTGTATTATACCCTTATAAATGTAAAGTAATATATCTAGCTTAAATAAATAGAATAATACTTATTTGGTCAGTAGTAGAATTTATTTATTTTTTTCTTGATTGACAAATGTAGATGCTCTACGTCCTACTAGTCATGCTCGTCCTCCTTCAACCAGTTTAATTTATGACTCAGACCTGGCTGTCTCATATACTGACCTCGATAATCTCTTCAATTCTGATGAAGATGAACTAACAGTGAGTATCCTGTTAATGATTAAGGTTATAAGTTTTTCCCCTTGATTTTATGTAATTTTTTTTCAGAAGTGATATGTGACTTGAATATTGTTTTAGCCCTGAACAATAGGAAATACTTCATAATAAAATTTCATTAATTGGTTGTATTTTTTTAGCCTCATGTTTGTACAGTGTTGACATAGTGTCTATCACATATAAACTTTGTTTCTTTGTTTTGTGTGTTTGAAGGACTTGTATGATTAAACTTTGAGCTCTGCCATATGTTCTTTTCCCGCAGTTCTTAGGAAATAGTATTATTTTCCTTATCTTTGATCCTCTAGTTGAGAAATGGCCCTAGAATCGACTTGTTTAGAGAATAAGTAATTAACATTAAAATTACATGCCTTGTCAACTTATTAAGGAATACTACTTCTTTAGAATTTGTTTGACATAATAGTCATTATTATAAGACAGCTAAATACTATAATAAAGAGGAAGAAAAAGTAACATTTAATCTTTAACACCCATTTGCAGAGAAAGGTGAAGATAAAAGGAATTAAAGCTTAAAATGAGATTCCCTAGAATGTCAAGTCTCTGGCAAATTAATGAATTGGGTGCTGCATTATCATAAAAGGGAATTCCTTTTTCATCTGCATAAGGTAGCTTGGAAACTTCTATAGTACATTTGGTCTTTCTTGTCCTATATAATATATACTTTTAATCCTCTCTCATCATATACATACACACATACATATATGCCCATTTGGTGTATTCAATTAAGTGACATAAGCCAGATACAACTATATATAAACTTTTATTTTCTATCCCATAATATAGTATATTTTAGGATACCATTTACTGGGTAAATATATCCCTAAAATTTTGGTACTTTTATACTTTCTCTCTGCTACCATTCATGTATCAGCTGTGGCTCTTTTGAGGTAAAAAGGTTGTAATCAGAGATTAGTGTTTTTGACAAAGTGGCTAACAGGAACCAAGTTATCAGCTCTAAAAAAATTGACAGATTGGAGATACTGAAACTTGGTTTGTTCAATGTATTAAGATTTATTTTTAGTTAGGGATCCTGTTGCTTTGTCATATGAGATCTTTCTGAAATTTGTGCTTAGTTTTACCTGTTGTAGCATTTTTACTGGTACAGGGGTAAGGAGATTATTAAACAAGGTAAAAGTGTAAACAAGACATCAGAAGGAAGATTGATTATGTAGGAAACTAATGTCTTTAAGGGTACAGATGCTTTCTGAGTATCTTTTACTAAGAAGCAAATCTGATGTTAATTACAACCCTTCTTTTATTGCAGGTTTTATTTTAATTTTAATAGGTTTTAAATGGAAGTTACTCTTGCTTCTTCTAAGTGTTTTGAAACTATGGGTTATTTTCTTTGAAGGAACTTTTTCCTCTGTTAATTTGGAGGATTATGAAGTAGAGAAACTAATCTGAGTTTATTGATTGCCTAAAATGTGTTTTATGTCTTTAAATCATAGCTAGTATGTATTTGGCTCTAGCACAACTTCAAAATACTACTTTTCATGAATGGACTCTTCTTTCAAGTCACATCTGAATGATTACTATCTTGAGATCACATTGGATATAAACCTTGAAATAAATATAAATATGTGGGTGTTTTGTTTTTGTTTTTAATAGCCTGGATCTAAAAAATTGGCAAATGGATCAGATGATAAATCCAACTGCAAGGAATCAAAGACAGGAAATCTGGACCCGTTATCTTGCATAAGTAAGCTTCCCCAATTTGTGCTCCAGATAAATCTGTAAACTTTTAATGTCAACAAAATTCTCCACATCTTTGTTTTAAACAGATTAACCTCTTTAGAGTGTTATGTTAAAATGTGTGTTTTATTAAATATAGGCACTGCAGACCTTCATAAAATGTATCCTACACCACCATCATTGGAACAACATATAATGGGATTCTCCCCAATGAATATGAATAATAAAGAATATGGTAATATGGATACAACACCTGGAGGAACTGTTTTAGAAGGAAATAGTTGTAGTATAGGAGCACAGTTCAAAATTGAGGTCGACGAAGGATTCTGTAGCCCCAAACCTTCTGAAATTAAAGTAAGTATTTTATTTCTCTAGAAAATAATTTACTACTATATTTTCATATAGAATTAGTTTATAGCTATATTCAAAATTCATTTCATACTGCCATTTGCAACAACATGGGTTGGTCTTTGAGGGTATTATGCTAAGCAAAATAATTCGGATGGAAACGGACAAATACCATATACTTCCCACTCATGTGGAATATAAAACAAAAGGTAAAGGAACTAACAAAATAAATTTATAGATGCAACAGATAGGTGGTTACCAGAGCAGAAGAGGTACTGGGGGAGTGGGGGCGGGGGTTGGTGGGGAGGAGCAAATTGGGTAAAGAGGGTCAAATATATGATAAAGGAAGGAAACTAGATTTTGGGTGGTGAATGCACAGTAGAGTATACAGATATTGAATTGCAATGTTGTACATGTGAAATGTATCTAATGTTATTAACTAATATTCACTAAATTTAATTTAAAAATTATTTGATTCACTTTTGTAGTTAACAAATTTGAAGACTGAATTGTGACACTATTAAGAATGTATTTAAGCCCTGCCAAAACCGGTTTGGCTCAGTGGATAGAGCGTCGGCCTGCGGACTGAAGGGTCCCAGGTTCGATTCCGGTCAAGGGCACCAAAAAAAAAAAAGAATGCATTTAAGAAGGCGGGGGGTGAGGGGATAAGAGATCAACCAGAAGACTTGTATGCATGCATATGAGCATAACCAATGGACACAAACATTGGGGGGGGTGGGGAGGGCATGTGCTGGGGAGGTGGGAGTAGCCAAGGAGAAGTCAATGGGGGAAAAAGGAGACTCATGTAATACTTAAAACAATAAAGAATTTAAAATTAAAAAAAAATGTATTTAAGATGCCCCGCTGTCATGGGCATGGCTCAGTGGTTGAGTGTCAACATATGAACCAAGAGGTCTTGGTTGATTCCCAGTCAGGGCACATGCCCAGGTTGCAAGCGTGATCCCCAGTGGGAGGCATTCAGGAGGTATTCAGTTAATGATTCTCTCTCATCATTGATGTTTCTATCTCTCCCTCTCCCTTCCTCTCTAAAGTCAATAAAAATATATTTTAAAAAAAAGAATGTATTTAAGAAAAGAATAGAATTGCCCTGGCTTGGGTAGTTCAGTTGATTAGAGTGTCGTCCCAATATGCCAATGTTGTGGGTTCAACCCCCAGTCAGGGCACATACAAGATGAATCATTGAATGTATAAATGAGTGAAACAACAAATCTCCTTCCCTCCCCTCTCCCCCTTCCCTTTCTCTCTCTCTCTCTAAAAAAAAAAGGAATTATATTTACATTTTTTTTATTTTGTTTCAGGAAAGGAAAAAAATGGCTAGAATTGGTTTGCTTTTCCCCCCATGGAAGATGAAGTTCTGAATGTCACGGTTTTATATTGTAGGATTTTTCTTATGTCTACAAGCCTGAAAATTGTCAAGTTCTAGTGGGATGTTCCATGTTTGCACCTCTAAAAACTCTACCAAGCCAATGCCTGCCTCCTATCAAATTGCCAGAAGAGTGTATTTACCGTCAGAGTTGGACTGTTGGAAAAATGGAATTGCTTCCTTCAGGACCTGCAATGCCATTCATCAAAGACAGGTATGGTTTAGATTTATGTTATTGGTACAGTATATGAATACTTATATAGTTTTAATGTTTTTTCATTGAAGTACCTGGTATGCTGGTTCCTGGAAAAAATATACTGGTTTTTGAAAATTCTAAAAGTTGTTTTCTGATTAATAAAATTATAATGGTACTAGAGGCCTGGTGCACGAATCCGTGCACCAGTGGAGGCCCTCAACCTGTCCTGCGGGATAGGGTTGAAAGTGGCTCTCTGACATCCCCTGAGGGGTCCCAGATTGTGAGAGGGTGCAGGCCAGGTTGGGGGACCCCACAGGTGCACGATCAGGGCTGGGGAGGGACATGGGAGTTTGGCCAGTTGGGGAGGGACCATGGGAAGGCTCCAGGGTGTGTCTGGCCCGTCTCGCTCAGTTCCAATCGGCTGGACCCCAGCAGCAAGCTAACCTACTGGTTGGAGCATCTGCCCCCTGGTGGTCAGTGCATGTCATAGCAAGCAGTTGAGCGGCCTTAGCATATCATTAGCATATTACACTTTGGTTGAACGTACGACCGGACACTTAGCATATTAGGCTTTTATTATCTAGGATTAGCTGGACATGGATAAACTATTAGAAAACTTAGAACTGTTGTGCTTTGATTCTTTGTCTTCAAAGCTTTTTTTTTTTCTATTTTGGTCTAAAATTTTAAACCACTCCCATGTGTACATTTGTCATATTTCACACAGGTTTCTATTTTAAAATCTGTGAAATTGAGTTATCTTATAATTGGTAGCATCTTAAAATTGCTGTGGTCCCTTTCCACAGACATCTCTAAGATTAGGATTTTATTTTATGTTTTTACATCTTAGAATTTATGAACTATGGATATTTGTAGTATAAGAAATATATAGGTGTCGATAAGTGTATACAGATTTTATTTATAATTTTGGAATTGGTTGGTCGTCAGCCCACAGTAATCTCCTAGAGTGAATATATTAACCAGAAATGCATTTTAATTGTATTTGGAATTTTAGCACTAATTGTGCTTTCATAATTTTCACTGTTACTGAAAAGCATTTGGAATATTTTCAGTTGCTTTTCACATTACTAATATGTTTCTTTATGTATATATTTGATTTTCTTTTACCCTGGTGATGCTAGTGACGGAAGTACAATGGATCAAGAATATGGCCCTGCTTATACACCTCAAACTCATACTTCTTTTGGGATGCCTCCTAGCAGTGCACCTCCTAGCAACAGTGGAGCAGGAATTCTTCCTTCTCCATCTACCCCTAGGTTCCCAACTCCAAGGACTCCCAGGACTCCAAGGACTCCTCGTGGAGCTGGTGGACCTGCTAGTGCCCAAGGTTCAGTCAAATATGAAAATTCAGACTTGTATTCACCAGCTTCCACCCCATCCACATGCAGACCCCTTAATTCTGTTGAACCTGCAACTGTTCCTTCCATCCCAGAGGCACACAGTCTTTATGTAAACCTCATTCTTTCAGAATCAGTTATGAATTTGTTTAAAGACTGTAACTTTGATAGTTGCTGTATCTGTGTCTGCAACATGAATATCAAGGGTGCCGATGTTGGAGTTTACATTCCAGATCCAACGCAGGAAGCACAGTATAGGTGTACCTGTGGCTTCAGTGCTGTTATGAACAGAAAATTTGGAAACAATTCAGGATTATTTCTTGAAGATGAATTAGATATCATAGGACGCAACACAGAATGTGGCAAAGAAGCAGAAAAACGTTTTGAAGCTCTCAGGACTACTGAACATGTTAATGGAGGACTAAAGGAATCTGAAAAATTGCCTGATGAGTTGATATTACTGTTACAAGATCAGTGCACTAATTTATTTTCACCCTTTGGAGCAGCAGAAAAAGATCCTTTTCCTAAAATTGGTGTAGTTAGCAATTGGGTACGTGTTGAAGAGCGGGACTATTGCAATGATTGCTACCTTGCATTAGAACATGGGCGTCAGTTCATGGATAACATGTCAGGAGGAAAAGTTGATGAAGTGCTTGTGAAAAGTTCGTGCTTACACCCCTGGTCCAAAAGAAATGGTAAGTATGCTAATGGAATAATTTTTGTTTGTTTTCCTTTAGATGTATGACTTGGCTTTTCTTCCTTAAGAGAAAGTATTAAAGGCATTTCCCAGGTAGCCAACAGAGACACTTAAATTTGGACTTAAAACTCCTTTAAGAATGAAATTTTCAAAGAGAGAATTTCCTAGCAGTTTAGTTTAATTTCAAAATAAAAGTAGGGTTATTGTAAATTTGTAATTATGTATTGTGTAGATGTATAAAAGGTACTTTGCACATGTTAATTAGCAGAAAGTTGCTAGATGTCTGCAGTATTCAACATGCTTTTACTCATTAAATACTTATGAGCACCTAGCATGTTCTCAGCCTGTTCTTTTATAAAGTAGTGTTGGACAAACATATTTCCCAACCTTTTTGAGCCTGTAATTTAGTGAAGAATACAAAAATAGAAAAATAAGTAATTATATAACATAGTGACAAATGCTTTGAAGAAAAAGCAGGTAGAGGAGTGGAAAAAGACAAGTGTGTGACATTTATTATTTTTTTATCCTCAGCGGAGGATATGATTTTTTTATTGACTTTTAGTGAGAGAGGAAAAGAGAGAGAGAGAGATCGAAGTGAGAGAGAAACATCAACTTGTTGCCTCCGGTACACACCACAACTGGAGCTGGAACCCACAATCTAGGTATATAGGTATGTGCTTTGACGGGAAATCGAACCCACACCTTTTGTTGTACAGGACAACACTCCCACCTGGACAGGGAAATAGTGTGACGTTTTAGATGTTTGGATAAGAGAAGATACCTCTGAGGGACAACATCTGAACAAAGACTTACATAAAGTGGTAGGGGTTAGCTCTGTGGCTAACCGAGGGGAATGTGTTTTAGGCAGTAAAAAAACCCTGAGTGAGTAGTATGCTTAGGAGTCACTGTTGCTGGGATGAATTGGGTGATGGGGAGACTGGTAGGAGATGAAGTTTAAGAGTTGGCCAATACCCTGGCTGGTGTTTCTCAGTGCTTAGAGCAGTGGTCGCCAACCGGTGGTCCGCCGACCACTGGTGGTCCGTGAGGTTTGAAAGGTTGGCGACTGCTGGCTTAGAGCATCAGCCTATGCACCCAAGGGTTGTGAGCTTGACCCCCAGTAGGGGGCATGCAGGAGGCAGCCGATTAATGATTCTCTCTCATCGTTGATGATTCTATCTCTTCCTCTACCTCACTTTCTCTGAAATGAATAAAAACATTTTTTTAAAAACCATGATGGGAAGTAATAGGACAGTTTTGAGTAGAGAAGTAACATGATTCTTTTTCTGTTTGCTATTGTGTTGTGGATGGAAGATGAGAGTTGTTAGAGTATAGAAATGCAACAGTTATTTTATATATTGATTTGGTACCCTGCACTTTACTTATTTCTAATGGTTTTTTGGTGGAGTCTTTAGCGTTTTCGATATATAAAATTAGGTCAAGCAGAATTCTTACTTACTTTTTTTAATGGTTATAGATGTGAGTATGCAGTGCTCACAGGATATACTTCGAATGCTCCTATCTCTTCAGCCAGTTCTTCAGGATGCTATTCAGAAAAAAAGAACAGTAAGGCCTTGGGGGGTTCAAGGTCCTCTCACTTGGCAACAGTTTCATAAAATGGCTGGCCGAGGCTCTTATGGTAAGTAATTTATAGTATGTATATTGACTACTTTTATTTCAGTCCTCAGTTTCTATGCCCAATTTGAATAAGCACAGTTGTTTTTCTTAAATATTTTTTGTGGCATATGCTTGACTTAAGGTAGTGTAGGTCAATCTCAGCTTTTCTTACTTTGAACATTTACAACATTCAGTATACTGGTACATCAGAAAGAATAACTTCATTTAGGTCTGATTTTACATGAGACTTACCAGTACAATTTTATGTGTAGAAAGAATCATACTGCCAAATTTTTTAAAAAGACTGAGCACCACTTTTGTTGTAAATCATTATTTTACAAAATTGAATGAAAAA
Source organism: Myotis davidii (assembly GCF_000327345.1). NCBI lineage: Eukaryota > Metazoa > Chordata > Mammalia > Chiroptera > Vespertilionidae > Myotis > Myotis davidii. Next base: position 644,112 of record NW_006295564.1, on the reverse strand, counting down.
AATGGAGTAAAAAGGAGCAAGTAATATTAGTGATAAAGGTTCTCAAGGTCTCATTTAAAAAAAGACAAATTTCCTAGTTGTGATAAGAGTAGCAAATGAATACTCCCAATATGGTATGTGCATTGTAGATTTATGGTTAACTATAATAAAAAAGAACATTAAAAATTGTTTTAATTGCCCTAGCTGGATTGGCTCAGTGGATAGACCATTGGCCTGTGGACTGAAGGGTCTCGCGTTCGATTCTAGTCAAGGGCACATGACCTGGTTGCAGGCTCGATCCCCAGTAGGGGGCATGCAGGATGCAGTCAATCCAATTTCTCTGTCATCATTGATGTTCTACCTCTCTCTCTCTCCTTCTCCTTTCCTCTTTGAAATCAATAGAAATATATTTAAAAATTTTTTGTATGAATTATTGGTTGAAGGTTGGCTCTGAACAGTGGGATATAATTGGAGCTTTAAAAATATGTCTGGAATGATAGTTTTTAACATTGAAATCTCTGACTTTTGTGCATGGTTTTAAAATGCATTATGTTTATGCAGAAGTAGTAGATTTTCTCATATTTCCTTTTTGCCTTCTTTTATTAATAGCTAAATAATTTCAATCCCATACATAACTTTACATTCAGTGAGAAGTGCAGGTTAATTATATCTTTTTACATTCTTTTTTTTTCCTTATGTATTTTTATTGATTTCAGAGAGGAAGGGATAGGGAGTGAGAGATAGAAACATCAGAGATGAGCCCAGCTGGTGTGTGGCTCAGTGGTTGAGCTTCGACCTATGAAATAGGAGGTCATGGTTCAGTTCCCAGTCAGGGCACATGCCTGGGTTGTGGACTTGATCCCCAGTGTAGGGTGTGCAGGAGGCAGCTGATCAGTGATTCTCTCTAGTCATTGATGTTTCTATCTCTCTCTCTCCCTCTCTGAAATCAATAGAAATATATTTTAAAAAATACCACCAAAATAGTAGACACACACATAACACAATACCCAGAGTTTTTACTGATCAGTACATACAAAGAGGTTTTTCTCTTTTTAATGGCTGCATGTATTCTGTTGTTCTTTCCACATGATATTTTCTTACCAGTCTACTGTTAATGGACACACTAGAGGCCCAGTGCACAAAATTCATGCATGGGTAAGGTCCCTAGGCCTGGCCGGCAATCAGGGCCTATTGGGGCCTTCCACCTGCTGGCTGGGGCCTTCCTTCCCCGGCTGCCAGCCAGGGCCTTGCTTTGTTGCATGCCACACCCTGGTGGTCAGCACACATAGGGAGCGATTGAACTCCCAGTCTAACTCCTGAGGGGATACTGCATATTAGCTTTTTATATATATAGACTAGAGGCCCGATGCATGAAATTCGTGCAAGGGGCTGGCCCCTGCCGCCGCCGTGGCCGCCTCTGCCTCAGCCCCTGCCGCCACAGCTTTGTCTGGAAGGTTGTCTGAAAGGACATCCGGTTTAATTAGCATATTTACACTTTTATTATTATAGATCAGTGGTGGGCAAACTTTTTGACTCGAGGGCCACAATGGGTTCTTAAACTGGACCGGAGGGCCGGAACAAAAGCATGGATGGAGTGTTTGTGTGAACTAATATAAATTCAAAGTAAACATCATTACATAAAAGGGTACGGTCTTTTTTTTTTTAGTTTTATTCATTTCAAACGGGCCGGATCCGGCCCGCGGGCCATAGTTTGCCCTTGGCTGTTATAGATAGATAGATGGTTCCCATCATTATTTTTAAAAAACATATTTTTTAATTGATTTCAGAGAGGAAAGAAGAGGGAGAGAGAGTTAGAAACATCAATGATGAGACAGAATCATTGATCGGCTGCTTCCTGTATGTCCCACACTGGAGATCCAGACTGCAACCTGGGCATGTGCCCTTCTTGGGAATTAAACCACCACCTCCTGGTTCATAGGTCGACACTCAACCACTGAGCTACGCTGGCTGGGCAGTTTCCATAATTATTATTACTATTTTTCTAGAATTCAGACATGCCTGGCTTGTAAAGCATGTGTGTATATATTTTTTAAATATTGCCAAATTACTCGTTATAATACCAGTTTAAACTCCTACCAGTAAAATGCCTGTTCCCCAAACCTTTACGAGTAGGGTGCTGAATAAGTAGATGGGTGAAAATGGTTGTTTCATTATAGTTGAGAGGTAGAATAGTATAGATTGTGAGGGAAGATTTCCTGGTTTCTAATCCCACTTCTGCCAATCTTTGTATACTACTGGACAAGTTGCTTAACTTTTCTATTACTGGTGTTTCATATCTAAAATGAGATTAATATTAGTATCAGCCTTGTATAGTTTTTGTGAGGGCTAAATGAGTTAATAAAAAGAAAGATCTTTAAGCAGTACCTAACACATAGTGTTATAATTGTTTGCTATTAATTATTTTAATGCTTTGTCATGAGAATGAGCATCTTTTTATGTGCAAGAGGTATTTCTATTTCTGTGAACTTTGTTCATGTCCTATACCCACTTTTCTATTAGGTTTTTGGTCATTTTCTTACAGAGTTATACTTCCCTTTTTATGTGGTAAGGATAGTAACCCTTTTTTCATATACATTGCAAATCATTCTTCCAACTTGTTGTTAATCATTTGGCTTTATTGTTTTCTTTATACCAAAATTTAAAATTTATATAGTCAGATTAATAAGTTTTTAAATGGATAGGTTTTATGTTATGCTTAGAAAGGCTTTCCCCAGTCCAGATTTAAAAATAAAACTCTCCTCCCATGTTTTCTTTTATACTTCTAAGTTTTTTTATTCAGATCAATTTTTTTTGCATTTAAATGAAGGTATAAGTCATATGTTCTTTTTAAAGACCATTTAAGCAAATTCTTAACTGTGGAAAAGCCTCAGTCACTGGCTTTACGTATTTTTGTCTTTAATAACATATTTTTACTACTAATAATGACTTAGTACTTCTGACATTTCAGTAAAAAAGACATACTGCTTTTAAATGATTTCTTCAAATATATTTTTCTTATTTAGGAACTGATGAATCTCCAGAACCACTGCCAATCCCCACGTTTTTGTTGAGTTATGATTATGATTTTCTGGTGCTTTCTCCATTTGCTCTCCCTTACTGGGAGAGACTTATGCTGGAACCCTATGGATCTCAAAGAGATATAGCCTATGTTGTACTATGTCCAGAAAATGAAGCTTTGTTAAATGGAGCCAAAAGTTTTTTTAGGGATCTTACTGCAATATATGAGGTAGGTGTCTAAAATAATATGGCATTTTAAAACTGCCTTATTATTTGTATTTTTAAACATAAATTATACTGGGCAGTTCAGTTGATTGGGACAGAATAGTAATGATGTCAAGTTCTTTGATGTCATTTACCTCTCATACTAGCCAGTTACATTCTTACAGGACTTAACCCACACCCTTAATTAGATGTGTGCGCCATGGGTCATGGTGGAAATTGCCTTACTGGGGGGAAAAGTTGAGAATATATATGGTCTCACTTAAGAGAATATGTTTTGCCCTAGCCAGTTCAGTGGATAAAGCATCAGCCCACGGACTGAAGGGTCCCAGTTTTGATTCCGGTCAAGGGCACATACCTTGATTGCAGGCTTTATCCCTAGCCCTGGTCGGGGCATGTGCAGGAGGGAACCAGTCGATGTGTATCTCTCTCACATCAATGGTTCTCTCTCTGTGTCTCTCCCCTTCCCTTCTACTCTCTAAAAATCAACAAAACAAAGAGAGAGAGGATATTTTCTAAAGCAAAGGGCAGCACTGTCAAATAGCCAAGGACAATCACATTTACAAAAATTCTAGTCCTGATTCTCTCGGACCTCAGGTGCTAATACTCGGCCTCACTCTCCTCACACATAAAATAAAGCTGTGCCAGATCTTTGAAATAAGATCTATTTCATTTCTGAAATTCTTGACTAATTTTTTTAAGTTATAATTCTCATGTTATGTCCATCACTGAATGCAATGATTGCAAATTTAAAATGCTGTGGGACATAAAGTCTTAATTCATTACACCTTCCTTTTCCCATAAATGCTTGGAAATCCAGTTTTTAAAATTGCTTTTACAATTGTTAATTTGTGCTGGCTTAACTCCATATAAGGTATGTAGTGTATTTTGTAGAAATAAGTATTTCCCAAAGAGTGTTGTATAGAACACTAATGCTGCAAAATCTTCCCAGAGAAAACTTCCGTAGTTAGATAGGCTTGAGGAGACATTGTGTATTATATTACCATATAGAGGTTCACTATTCATATTAGATTTTTTGAGCTGTTGAAAGTCTTAATAGTAAAGAAATCCTATCTAGATTTTCTTTTAAAAAAAAAATATTTGTATTGATTTCAGAGAGGAAGGGAGAGCGAGAGAGATAGAAACATCAATGATGAGAGAGAATCATTGATCAGCTGCCTCCTGCACACCCCCTCCTGGGAATCAAGCCCACAAACCGGGCATGTGCCCTTGACCAGTATCGTACCCAGGACCCTTCGGTCTGCAGGCCAACGCTCTATCCACTGAGCAAAACCAATGAGGGCTAAATTTTCTTAATCAAGTATGGCAAACTTATTTGATAGTAGGCTTCTTGCAACAGACATCAATAGCCCACAGAATTGGGGGGAGAGCTGGCAAATTCATAGTGTACCTGTATACTAATTTTTATTTTGCTTTTGCTTAAGGATATGTGTATTTATATAGATGAATTGGGATAGATTCACAGCTTAAAATGACTACATTTTTATGCTCACTTTTTTCTGTATTCCTCAAGTTTTCATTATTCAAGTCATAAAGCTCTAGTGCCATTATTATTATCTACTTGTTTTATTTCATTGGAAATGTTCTAATTTTAAAAGAAGTTTAATGGATTTTTACTGTACAAAAGATAAAGATCTGTGGCACCATTTTACCCATGATATTCTTATCCCAAATGTTAAGTATAAGTGATAGTTTATTTTAAATATCTGAAATGCTTTATTTTACAATATGTACTTAAATACTATGATAATTTCACTAATTCTGCTTTCTGTATGTATATTTGTAGTCCTGTCGATTAGGTCAACATAGACCTATTTCTCGACTGTTGACAGATGGGATCATGAGAGTTGGATCTACTGCATCAAAGAAACTGTCAGAAAAGTTGGTAGCAGAATGGTTTTCTCAGACAGCTGATGGTAACAATGAAGCATTTTCTAAGCTCAAGCTTTATGCACAAGTCTGCAGATATGACCTAGGTATTGAATTTGCATTTATTATATAAGGCCAGTGTTAGAATGTATGGCCCAGTCCTCCAGCTGTTTTTGTAAATAAAATGTTATTAGAACACAACCATGCTCATTTTTTTACATACTGCCTATGCCTGCTTTTGTGCTACAAGATCAGACCTGAGTAGTTTTGACAGAGACTTTGACCCGTAAAGCCTAAAATAATTATAATCTGACCCTTTATAGAAAAAGTTTACTGATCCCTGTACTAGGGATCCCATCAGGTAAAAGGAAATTGTGGGTTATAAGCAATTTTTTGTTGCTTCTGTAGGATCTGATGAATTTGTTTTTACTTAAGTTTATTAACATTAAGACTTTTTAACATTAAGATTCTTGATTTGTTAATGGTTTAGAGAGCAAATAACTTGTAGTTTCCTGTACAACACACACAAAAAAACCATTCCTTTGTTGGAACTAAGAAAATGATAGCTGTATAAGATGCTTATTTTAACATTCCTGAATTACATATTTAAGACTTGCTTATTTTAAGAGTCTTAATTAAATGTCAATGGACTTACTTTAGACTTAATCCAAAGATTAAATAGATTTAACCAAAATATTGAATCTCATTAGACATTCCTATAATTTGAACCTCATGATAACATTTCTCCTTTTTATACCTAGGTAGCTCCTAGTGTAGTCAATATCTATTTAATTTGTGATTTAGGAACCCTTTGAATGGCTTAATAAAATTTGCTAGGTACTGTTATTTATATTTAATTAATTATGCCTAGGAAATAGAATTTTATTATACTTTCATGAAATCCATTTATTTTGTATGAAAATGCTGGTTTATCCTTTTCAAATCCTTTTAAAATTTGTTTCTTCAGTTTGTAGGAAAATAGAAAGCTATATATGCTACATTCTTAGCAAGCAACTTAGGGAGGGTAATTACCAAAAAAGCATCAATTAGATATTATTCACGTAGTTGAATAAATAAAGAACCAATCAGTGAAAGAAAGAATTAAATACCCTGCCTGTTTTTATTATCTTTAGGTCCTTATCTTGCTTCCCAGCCATTGGACAGCTCTCTACTTTCCCAGCCAAATTTAGTTGCCCCTACAAGTCAATCTTTGATTACTCCACCTCAGATGACAAATACTGGAAATGCTAATACTCCATCTGCCACCCTAGCATCTGCAGCGAGCAGCACTATGACAGTGACTTCAGGTGTTACCATGTCTTCTTCAGTTGCCACAGCTAATTCAACTTTGACCACAACTTCAACTTCATCTTCATCATCCTCCAACTTGAATAGTGGAGTATCAAATAAACTACCTTCGTTTCCACCCTTTGGCAGTTTGAACAGTAGTGCTGCAGGATCCATGTCTACGCAGGCGAGTACAGTTCAGAATGGCCAGCTAGGAGGGCAACAGTCATCAGCTCTACAAACAGCTGGGATTTCTGGAGAGTCATCTTCTCTTCCCACTCAGCCACATCCTGATGTATCTGAAAGGTACTTTTAAATATACTAATTTTGCAGAAATATAAATATTTGATGCGTCTTTTTGTCTAAATAACAGTCATTATGAATAAACAAAGTTTTTTGGTCTTATCAGTGGAATTTTAGTTTTTAAAGTGTTCAATATTTTACTTATAAAATTATAATAATGAAGACTCTTCATAACATCTTTTAAGAAAATATATATTTGCCCTAACCAGTTTGGCTCAGTGGCTAGGGTGTCGGCCTGCAGACTCAAGGGTCCCGGGTTCAATTTCGACCAAGGGCATGTACCTTGGTTGCAGGCACATCCCCAGTAGGGGGTAAAAATCAACAAAATATATACATAAAATATATATATATCTATTGATTTCAGAGAGGAAGGGAGGGAGAGAGATTAATTTGGCTCTCTGGATCTGTGTCTTAACAAATGTCGCTGGTATGTTTGAGCCAACATGCTTAAAAAAATTCACCAGGAATCCCCGTGTAATGTGAAAACTACTGTCTAATCTCATTGATCCATTTGCCTTCAAATCTTTGTCATTTGCCTTTTTAGTTCACAAATGTATTTACATGGTGCTTAGATGATATGAGTATTTTTGAAAAAATATATTTTATTGATGTTTTACAGAGAGGAAGGGAGAGGGATAGAGAGTTAGAAACATTGATGAGAGGAACATCAATTCAGCTGCCTCCTGTACACTCCCCTAATGGAGATGTGCCCACAACCAAGGTGCATGCCCTTGACTGGAATCGAACCTGGGACCCGTCAGTCCACAGGCCGATGCTCTATCCACTGAGCCAAACCAGTCAGGGCAAGTCTTTTTTAAAATAATGTTTTTTTACTAGAGGCCCGGTGCATAGATTCGTGCATGGGTGGGGTCCCTCAGCCTGGCCTGTGCCCTCTCACAATTTGGGACCCCTCGAGGGCTGAAACCCGGCAGTCCGACATCCCCCCAAGGGATGTAGCAGTGCCAAAGCTGCAGGTGGCTGTAGAGGAGCCCAGCTGGGGTTGGGCACAGCTCCGTTGCCAGTCATCCTGGCCCCGCTGCACCTGCCACCACCACCACCCGGTAGCACTGCTGCGGTGGCTGGAGAGACTCCCACCGCTGCAGCTGCACTTAACAGCCATGAGCCCAGCTTCTGGCTGAGCGGCGCTCCCATTGTGGGAGTGCACTGACCACCAGGCGGCAACTCCTGTGTTGAGCATCTGCCCCCTGTGGTCAGTGCACATCATAGCAACCTGTCATCACGGTTGCTTAGGCTTTTATATATGTTTTTATTGACTTTTAGAGAGAGAGGAAGGGAGAAGGAGAAGGTAGAGAGAGATAGAAAAATTGATTATGAGAGAAACATTGATCAGCTGCCTCCTGTACACTCTCTACTGGGGATGGAGCACACAACTCAGGCATGTGTCCTGATCAGGAATCAAACCAGTGACCTCTTTGTTCATGAGTCAACACTCAACCACTGAGCCAGGCATTCTCATAAAGTCTTTATCACAGACTTCTAGAATCTCAGGCTGGGAACTGAGACCTTGAAAACCATTTAGTCCAACTATTCTATGATGTTTGAATCTGTTCTGTGAAAAACTGTCAAGTAGATTTGCCTATGCAAGTCACTCCAGTGATTTAGAAAGTCACTATTGAACTAGCCTCTTCAGGCATAAGAGTCATACCAAGATTTAAATCTCAGTTCTGCCATTTACTGGCTTTGTGACTTTGGGAAAGTTATCTAACCTTTCTGAGCCTGTTTGCTTATCTGTAAAATGGGAGCAAGGTACCTATATATATAAAAGGCTAATATGGTAAGTGTCCATCCGATTGGTCACTATGATGCACACTGACCACCAGGGGGCAGATGATCAATTCAGGAGCTGGCCATTTACAGAGAAACAGCAGTGCAGACCTGGTGCCCACAAAGCAGCACTGAGCTTCCCCCAAGTGGGACACCCCACCAAATTGCAGCCAATGCTGCCGAGACCCCATGGCGCAAAATGCGGCCCACAGCCCAGCCAGCCCGGAAACAGTGGCCGTGGGCACCGGGTAATGCGTCACATAGCAACATCCAGCTTCCTCTCTCTAGCAACTAGCCTCCTTGGAGTTTCTTCAGCCCAGGAACACGACTTGCTTTGCAGCCAGGTGGAAACATTTGACACTTTAACCAAATGTCTGTGAAGCATTTTCCTGTGCCTCATCCCATTTGATCCTCACAGAAGTCCTGGAATAGGTAGATAGGAGACTCAGTGGAATCCTGTTTTCTTTTCATTAGCTGCTATAAAAGGCTAAGTTGACTCATGCATGCGTGACACATATAAAGCTCTCACTGGCGCTAATCACATGCATGTTTCAATCTGTCATTGTCGATCCTGAATTTGGTTGACACTTCTATTATAGAGAGGGTGAACAGCGATATTAAAATATTTCTTCTAGTTAATTTCCTCTCATTGTGCACAAATTTGTGCACTGGGCCACTAGTAGGATATAATGCACAGTAAGTACTTTACACAATGCTTCCAAATGCTTGAGTTGTTTTTTTTTAAAATATATTTTATTGATTTTTTTTACGGAGAGGAAGGGAAAAGGAAAGGGATAGCGAGTTAGAAACATCGATGAGAGAGAAACATCGATTCAGCTGCCTCTTGCACGCCCCCTACTGGGGATGTACCCGCAACCCAGGTACATGCCCTTGACCAGACTCGAACCTGGGACCCTTGAGTCCGCAGGCCGATGCTCTATCCGCTGAGCCAAACCAGCTAGGGCGCTTGAGTTGTTTTTGACAACAACGATAATGACAGCTCTCTTCATTCCTTTTCTGAAGAAGGTATTGAGTGAGTTTCCCTTCTGCTTTTTCGGTTAGATTAGCCTGAGCTTAATTACATCTTTCAGCTACCCAGGTGCAGTTTTGCCCAAAGCTATACTCATTTATGTGAGTAAAAACAAACTATTAATTATCCAGGTTGACCCATTTATCTTGAACCTCTCCATATATTTGGAGTTTAAAAAAAATATCACCATCAAAGAATGAACCTTATTCACTTTTGAAGTTATGAAGTAAGAAATGACTGTTTATAGCTAAAAATGTAGTTGGACATTGAGTAAGTTTGGAAACCTGATTTCTTTCTAGTTTAGCTCTGCTTCTAGCCAGCTTTGGGATCTTGGGCCGCTCATTTAGCTTATCTTTGTCTCAGTTTTATTGCCTAAGCAGTAAGCTCTCTAGTAATTTTGATAGTCTGTGGCATGGGTGGTGATCCGTTTTTCTGCCAAGAACCATTTGGATATTTATAACATCATTTGTGGGCCATACAAAATTATCAACTTAAAAATTAGCCTGCTAACCCAGCCAGCGTGGTTCAGTGGTTGAGTGTCGACCTATGAACCAGACCAAATGATTTCCTAGGACTTTTATGGCCCGTGGGCTGGGCGTTCCCCACCCCTTCTCTATGGATTTAAAGAATTCCTTTCTAAAGCAATATCTTAACACAAGGATCTTCGTACACCATGAAATTTTACATATGGTGTTTATAGTTCTCTTTGAAGAAAAAGAGATGTCCTTCAATTTTAGAGAGGTTCTCTGAAAAGGGGATGAGGTATTAAGAACCTGCTTTTAATGCTTCCCCAAGAAAGGAATAATACAACTTCTTTCCTAACTGTCTTATTTCTACCTTGAATTTTAGCACGATGGATCGGGATAAAGTGGGTATCCCCACAGATGGTGACTCACATGCAATCACTTATCCACCTGCAATTGTCGTTTATATAATTGATCCTTTTACATATGAAAATAAAGATGAGAGCACTAATTCTTCTAATGTATGGACTTTGGGGCTACTTCGATGCTTTCTGGAAATGGTCCAGACTCTTCCTCCTCATATTAAGAGTACTGTTTCTGTACAGGTAAGAATGATAAATGTTGGAGATAAAATTTATATAAAACGGTTGGATGTTGATAGAAGTTTCAAAGATACTAGTCTGTGCCTAAATTGATTTTGTATAGCCAGGTTCTGTTATGTAGATTTTATTTTAAGTGATATTATACTAGAAATCTTAAGAGAGTTTATAAAAGAGAGACTTTGCAATTATGTCAATAATAATGAAAAATAAAAGGAACCACAGTAATAATGGAAAATAAAGATTGCATGAAGTACATTGAATATTTCTCTTGTGTTACTTTTGCCTATTCGGGCTGTATGTTACCCGTTTCAGCTGCTCACCCTTATCTGCTCCAGGACAAGGCACAGGACACGTCCGTTTATACCTCCACCATTTTCCCTCCGTCTTGTGTTTTTATAAACCAGTTTTTAAGTTCATAAACTTGAGTACAAAAATTAGAGTATGGATCTAAATAAAACAGGTTGCAAGTAAAAGTAGAAAGAATTTAACCATATTTTAACTATTAAATTCCTATACAATTATTTAGTTTATCATTTTATTTTGGTTTGTTTAAATTTTCTAGTAAAAGTTTTAGAATTTCAAACCTACAGCCCTTTTTATTCTCTTGTGACTTGTTCAAAGTTTAACATTTGTAATATTTGCCTATAATTCCTAGATTGTTCCTTGTCAGTACCTGTTGCAACCTGTGAAGCATGAAGATAGACAAATCTATACCCAGCATTTAAAATCCCTGGCTTTTTCGGCCTTTACCCAGTGCCGGAGACCCCTTCCGACATCAACCAATGTGAAAACATTGACTGGGTTTGGTCCAGGTTTAGCCATGGAGACTGCTCTTAAAAGTCCTGATGTAAGTATGCTTTCTATGACCAGAGTTATTAAAAACTATACATTTTATGATTTTATGCAAAACCAAGTGCAGTTCTCTGTTTAGCTCTCATTTTCCAATTATCTTATAATTGGGAAAAGATAATATATCACATTTTCAATAAAAATCTTTTTAATAAAAGATTTTTCTGTGATTGTATAGTACCATAGTACCTTAATTTTTTGTTTTACAGAGACCAGAGTGTATTCGGCTTTATACACCTCCTTTTATTCTGGCTCCAGTGAAGGATAAACAGACAGAGCTAGGAGAAACATTTGGAGAAGCTGGACAGAAATATAATGTTCTTTTCGTGGGGTACTGTTTATCACATGATCAGAGATGGATTCTTGCTTCTTGCACAGATCTATATGGAGAACTTTTAGAAACATGTATCATTAACATCGATGTTCCAAATAGGTACTTACATTTCTTTAAATGTATCATATCATCCCATTTTTAAAATTCACACACACATTTACATTTTATATTTAATGAGTAAAAAACTGTTTTGCGGGTCATGTACATTAAAATATTAACTCTTGCCCTGCCGGTGGCTCAGTTGGTTGAGTGTCATCCCATACACCAAGAGGTAACCAGTTAGATTCCCGGTCAGGACACATGCCCTGGTTGCAGGCTTGATCCCCAGTTAAGGAGGCTTGCAGGAGGCAGCCAATTGTTGTTTCTCTCTCATTGATATCTCTATTTTTTTTCTCTCTCTCTCCCTTCTCTCTCTGAGAATCAATAAAATTTTTTTTTTTTAAATTACGTCTTAGCCTGGCTGGGGTAGATCAGTTTGTTAGAGCATCAGTTGATTTGATCCCCCGTCAGGCACATACAAGAAGCAACCAATGAATGCATAAATAAGTGGAACAACAACTTGATGTTTCTCTCTAAAAAACAAATAAATGAAAATCAATAAATAAAATATTAAGTCTTGGGATTGTAGGTTCTTACCTTACATAGTGTATATATACATTGTATAATTAGAATTAAAAATAAATTTGATTAATCTGTTACACAGACAAAAGAGATTAAGCTTCCTAAATTCTTTTTTTTAATATATTTTTTATTGATTTCAGAGAGGAAGGGGAAGGGAGAGAGAGATAGAAACACCAATGATGAGAGAATCATTGATTGGCTGCCTCCTGCATGCCCTCTACAGGGGATCGAGCCA
>NW_006295564.1:616989-631221 GCF_000327345.1 Myotis davidii | reverse complement strand
ACCCCACACTGGGGATCAAGCCCACAACCCAATAATGTGCCTTTGACTGGAATCAAACCTGGCTTCAGTCCGCAGGCCGGTCCTCTATCCACTGAGCCAAACCGGCTAGGGCAAGCTTCCTAAATTCTTTATAATAAAGCTTGAAATAATGATTTTAACCTGAAAAAATTTTGAGGCATAGAACTAGAAAGCCCTCTGCAATTTTAAAAACAAACTAGTGAAGCACCCTAGAAATTTATTTTTTTCATGTACCATCTAAGATATAATCCCTACATTGAGTTAACTTTTAACTTTCTTTACTAAAATTGTGGACTGAAATTTTTACCATTTAAATGTTAGAGTGTCTTCTGAAAATGGAGGCTTTCTTTTTAGAGTTCTTCTTGGTAGTAATTAAATATGGCCATTTATTTATGAAGTCTGTAACTAATAGGTCACAACAGGTGAGCCTCATGTTGAGTTATCACTTAATAGATATTTCAACATGTTTCAAAGCTAGGGAACACTGCCTGGGAGTTCTTGAAAAGCAAATCCTTGCAATAATTTTAATTTTTAAAGATTTGGTTTTATCCTTTATTTTCTCTATTGTATAAAGATTCTGTTCCTTTAAGTTCAGAAATTGGTTATGTACAGAAATATTTAATGATTCTTAGTTTATAGGAGTGCTGAAAAAGTAGAATTTTATATTATTGGTTACAAAGATTTATTGAGTATTTTATAAACCATACAGCAGTACTTTATACATTTCCTTCACATAATTTTGACTTTTTAAAATGGGATAGTTATACTAATTAAATGAGCTTTGGAACGAGTATTCTTACCTGTGAAGGATAAGCATAGAATAGAGGAAGAATAATATCACCTTTCCAATACAATGATAGTGTTGCCATTTTACTGAAAGTAGAAGTTAGAGAAAGGTTAAGAAAGAGGTGCAACTCTAGAGTCGTAGACACCTGGGTTCAAATCCCAATTCTGCCACTTAACGACTATGTGATCTGGAGCCAGCCAAGCTACAGCTTGTTTCTCTGGGAGGATAAGTTTATGTGTTATACAGTTGTTAGGATGAAAATGAAGTATTACAAGTAAATTGGGTGTAATTTTGGTACATAGTAAGTACTCAATAAATGGTAGCTACTGTTGCTCGTGTTACCTATTTGCCTAAAAGAGGACATGCATGCAGAAACTCAATAACATTGTTTGGTTTGAGAAGTGTAGTGTTTTTTTTATATCCTTCAACTTAAAGTGTAGAGCAAAGATTGACAAACTATAACTTGTGGGCCAAATCTGGCCATGTTCATTTAAGTATTATCTATGGCTGCTTTCATGCTGCAGCAGCAGAGTTGAATTGTTATAACACAGTCTTGATGGCCTACAAAACTTAAAATACTGGCTCTTTAAAGAAAAATTTTGCCAATCTCTGGTGTAAAGCAGTGTTTCTGATTAATTTTGATGCTTATGGATAACTTTGAATTCAGAGTTGTATATACTTTAATGTATGATAAAAAACCACAAACTAGCATGCCACCCCTATAATTTTACATATGTTCTTGCTTAGGACTTGTATAAAAGTTTCAAGCATTAAGGAACCAGTTTTTTTTTTTTTTACAAATTTGAGCTCTTTTGAAATGTCATAAGAATTTTAGGCACATTTATGACTGTCTCTTTATTTTACACAATAGAGCTCGTAGGAAAAAAGGATCTGCTAGAAGATTCGGTCTACAGAAACTTTGGGAATGGTGCTTAGGACTTGTACAAATGAGTTCATTACCATGGAGAGTTGTAATTGGCCGTCTAGGAAGGATTGGTCATGGAGAATTGAAAGGTAAAATTGTGCTTTTTTTTTTTTAGTACTTAGATTTCTGCTTTATGTTAGTTCATACACTGTTCAGACTACATATAGGTATACTATGTACTTGATAAAATGCATACCTTATAAAAACGTTTTTTGTTACTGATTTTTGTTTTTAAAGAGGAACCACAGATGTCTAAGCCACAAATGGCTTAAGTCCAGATATAAAAGTATATTTTACAATATTACAACTTTAATATCAGTGTCATTACTACTATTTTTATTTTTCCTTTTTTTTTATTATTCAGCTTATCTTCTGTTCAGATTCTAATTGATATTGATGTACATTAAAGCTAAGGTGATAAAGAATGTTGAGTAATATCACCAATAAGACAGTTTTAGCTTGATGATAACACTTATTTTAAAACCATTGTTTGTCCTAGCCGGTTTGGCTCAGTGAATAGAGTGTTGGCCTGCGGGCTGAAGGATCCTGGGTTCAATTCCTGCCAAGGGCATATGCCCGGATTGTTGGCTCTATCCCCAGTAGGGGACGAGCAGGATGCAGCTGATCAATGATCCTCTCTCATCCTTGATGTTTCTTTCTCTCTCTCCCTCTTCCTTCCTCTCTGAAATCAATTAAAAAACATATATTTTTTAAAAAGTAGATAAAGCCATTATGTTTTAACTTTGGATCTGTAGGGTGTTAATAACAGTGTTACTTTAGATTATTATTTTTATTGTTGATACCCACAGATTGGAGCTGTTTGCTGAGTCGTCGAAATTTGCAGTCTCTAAGTAAAAGACTCAAAGACATGTGTAGAATGTGTTGTATATCTGCTGCCGACTCTCCCAGCATTCTCAGTGCTTGCTTGGTAGCAATGGAACCCCAAGGCTCTTTTGTTATTATGCCAGGTTAGCTACTTTAGTTTATATCAGAATTAATTCTTCATGCACTTAAGTTTCTAAATATTACGTAAAATTGATTCTTCATTTATTAAGAGAAAAAATACCTTTCATTTCCTTTCCAGATTCTGTGTCAACTGGTTCTGTATTTGGAAGAAGCACCACTCTAAATATGCAGACGTCTCAGCTAAATACCCCACAGGATACATCATGTACTCATATACTTGTATTCCCTACTTCTGCTTCTGTGCAAGTAGCTTCAGCTACTTACACCACTGAAAATTTGGACTTAGCTTTCAATCCTAACAATGGTAGGAGAATTAATCTTTAAAGGTTTTGCAAATATAAAAAGTCTTAATGATTGTTGCTGATTGTAGGCTGATTAATGTTCCCAACACATATCCATATCTTACGAATGTCCCTGAAACCTGTGAATGTGCCCTTATATGGCAAAACAATAGCAACAACAACAAAAAGGCTGGAGATGTGATTAAATTAAGGGTCTTGAGATGGAGAGATCCTGTGTTAGGTGGGTCCGAAATGCAATCACGTGTATCCTTATAAAATGGAAGTTTGACTATCCACAAAAGGGGGGAAGGCCAAGTGATGCAAAGAGAGGGAAGCAAAGTCACAGAAAACCAATGCTACACTGCTGACTTTAAAGATGGAGGAAGGAGCCATGAGCAGTGAGTACAGTTCTAGGTGCTGGAAAAGACAAAGAAACAGATCACCCTCTGGATCCTCTAGAAGCAGCAGAGGCCTGCTGCTTCCTTGATTTTGGCCTAATGACCAACACTTTGATTTCAGCCCAATAAAACTGAATTTGAACTTCTGGACCCCAAACTGTTAGAGAATAAATGTGTGATGTTTTAAACTAACAAGTTTGTAATAATTTGTTAAAGCAGCAACAGGAAACTAATATAACCATTCTTCCACCTTATTGATATCAGAACTGGTGCTATGAATTATCTCATAAATATTTACTTATTTTAAAAGACAACATTGGTCATAAAATGTTTGTAGTTTTTTGCCTGTGCTGTTGAGTTATCTATATATACACTTTGCAGCTCATATTATATTCTTTTCTATCTTGACTTGCCAAAATAATATAGTAATTTATATGAATTGTAAGAGTAGGGATGTAACTTTTCTCAATGAGTTTATAGATTGCATTTGAGTAGAAGAAAAAAATAAATGATATTCTACTGTTGCTCTGAGTTACCCTAGAAAATGGCACATTTTTAAAGTCACAGTATGGGTATTCATTATTCTATTTTTGTGTGCGTGTTATACAATAATTTGAATGTTTTACTTAATAGTAAAGAATAAGTGTATCAATCATGAGTAGTGTCATTTTAAGTACATTTTCATTTTCAGCATACTGTGTTTGCTCTGTAAGTTTCCTATTGCTGCTGTAACAAATTACCACATGCTTAGTGGCTTAAAATGACACACACTTATCTTACAGTTTTGGAAGTCAGAAGTCCTACTGGGCTCAAGTCAAAGAGCCTGCAAGGTTGGTTCTTTCTGGAGTCTCGAAGAGACCGACTGCTTCCTTGCCTTTGCCAGCTTTAGAGACCACTTGCATCTCTTGCTCGTGGCCTTTATTTCCATCTTCAACATCAGCACATCTCGTTCATTGACTAACCCCAGTGCCTCCCTGTTATTAGGGCCCCAGTGATTACAAGGACCACCTAAACAAGCAAGATTTATCTCCCCCTTTCAAGATCCTTAGCTTGGTCATATCTGTGAAATGTTTTAAAAAGTATATTTTTATTGGTTTCAGAGAGTGGGAGAGAGAAATAGAAACATCAGTGATGAGAAAAAAATCATTGATCAGCTGCCTCCTGCACGCCTCCTACTGGGAATCGAGCCTGAAACCCAGACATATGCCCTGACGGGGAATCAAACCATGACCTCCTGATTCATGGGTTGAAGCTCAACCACTGAGTCACACCAATGGGGCTGCATAATTATTTTTCATGTGTAATTATTTATATGGCTCTCAGCACAATAATTGACACACAGAAGGCACTCAGTAGATGTTGGTTAAATTAATTTTAACTCTCTCCTATAGATAACCATGAGATGAAAAATTAAGTACTTAATCTTTTTTCTTTCTCTTATAGCAGATGGAATGGGTTTCTTTGATTTGTTAGACACAGCAGATGATCTTGACCCTGATATCATTAATATTATTCCTGCCTCTCCAACGGGGTCTCCTGTACATTCTCCAGGATCTCATTACCCCCATGGAGTTGATGCTGGCAAGGTAACCCTATTATAAAAGTTCAGTTTATCTAAATGTCATTCATTAACTTAGTAATGAATTGATTCATGAAATAGAGTCCTGTTTTGCCCTTGTTTAAATTAGCAAATAGTGAAATTAACAGTACATTCATGCATTTCTGCTCTTTGAATTATACATTATTAAGGCAGAGGGGGTCTCTGCAGCTCTGCTTTTCCTGACTTTATGTTTTCTAGACTACTTTTCATTAATCCTTCTTTTGTATTTTTCCTGCCACTTCACCATAGCTTCTACTCAGGTCTAGGACTGGATTATCTGAGAATCAGTATATAGTTCTAAGAGCTGCTCTTCATATCAGGGCTGTAACAAGCAACATAATAGAAATACTAATTTTCTCATAAGAACAGAAAAAACACTGACTACCTTGCCTCCCAAAATGTTTATTTTTAGCAGACTATTTTTTCTTTCTGTTTGAACTGAAAACTAATTGGGCCTCATTTGAGTAACATCTTTAAGTGAAATTATATGTAGTAGTGGTTTGACTATTTTAGTATATGTATGTTTAGAACAGCCGTGGGCAAACTACGGCCCGCAGGCCGTATCCGGCCCGTTTGAAATGAATAAAACTATTGAAAAAAAAGACCGTACCCTTTTATGTAATGATGTTTACTTTGAATTTATATTAGTTCACACAAATACTCCATCCATGCTTTTGTTCCGGCCCTCCGGTCCAGTTTAAGAACCCATTGTGGCCCTCGAGTCAAAAAGTTTGCCCACCCCTGGTTTAGAACCTGCCTTTTAAAAATAAAGATTTTTGTCCAGTCTTCTTACCTTGCATTCTTACCTGCTTTCTTTAACTGAAAAGAAATGAGATTATTAAAAAAATATATATGAGATAAAGCACCAATAATCTTACCACTTTAATAAGACCATTTTTACTTGTAGCAAATTAGCTTCCAGATGTATTTATATTGTAGCTTTCAAGAAGTATATCAGCTTTTTAATATTGCATTGTTGTTTTAGCATAATTTGTTATATCATTCCCAAAATGTTGGATATTGAAGTTATTTTTTTCTGTTATAAGCAATGTTGCAATGAACATCTTTATGCATATCACTTTTTCTTTTTACCTATTGCCTTAAAATGAATACCAAGAAATACATTGACTAATCCAAAGGCTATGAACATCACTTAGTAGCTATCTCCTCGTGTTGTCATAATGTTTTTCAAAACATTATTAATTGTATTTTATAGGTAGTGCTAGATGAACAAGCTAAATTTTAATCACCTTTTGGATGAGGTTTGGTGGTCAGGAATTAGTTGAACAAGTTTTAGGAAATAATGCAGAAATTTCATTGATCATTTTGTATTTTTCAGTCAGTTACAAAGAGATACATACACACAAACTCTGAACATATTTCCTTATGCAACTGTTAAGACTCATTCTTTTAATGGTATTACTAATTATGATACTCTTACTAATAAGTACTAGAAATTTTAAAAAATATCTTGCAGCATTTTAAAAAATTGAAGTGATTTTCATAAGCCATTCTGTATTTATATCTAATGCCTAGATATATCAAATGAACTAACACACTTTTAATTTTGTCTTTTTAAGGGTCTGGGTACTGATCGGCTACTTTCAACAGAGTCTCATGATGAAGTAACTAATATTCTTCAGCAACCATTGGCCCTTGGTTACTTTGTATCAACTGCCAAAGCGGGTCCCTTACCTGACTGGTTCTGGTCAGCATGTCCTCAAGCACAATATCAGTGTCCCCTTTTTCTTAAGGTATTGCCATTTCTATGCTAGTTCCTAAATAATGCTAATTGTTGGTTTACATTCTAAGAAATATAAAAGTGGCTTTTTGAAACCTTGTAGCTTTTGTCTAAGGTCTTACATGCATTGCCACATTTGACTTTACACAAGATCACCAAAAGAGTTATCTCATTGTGAAATAATTCTAATTTTTAAATTCATATTAAGTTTGAACTTTTTTTTAAGTTTGAACTTTTAATCTTAAACTTCTGGGATGCTTGCTCATATTATTATTATATTATGATTATTTTTAAATAATTCTTTATTGTTGAACTCGTATTATTTTTAACAGCACATCTGAAGTTTAGGCCTAGGGAGAAAACTTATATTACCAGAATTTGGTTTTCAAGACGAAATAAATCCGTTGGATTTTTCAAATATCTCCTTGTTCTTGCCTTGACTGTTCCAAATCTGTCTTCTTATAGTTTTAAAATAAAGAAGTTATTTTAACTAAGGAAAAAAAGATTTGTAACTTTTTTACAAATATTTGCATATGCTTGACTCCTGTTAACTTCTTTCAGTGCTATATCTAGGTATATCTATATAGGCTTAAGTTCTATATAACCTAGATACAGACTGTACTGAGGTTTATCAGTTTAGTGCTTCCTTAAACATTTACTTCACACATCTAGTCAGGTTACACTTAAAAAATAATTGGAAATCCTTTTTTTTTTTTTAAGATTATCATGTCTAAAAAACAATAAAGCTGAAGAAAAGGAACTAAGGTTTGATATAAATTACTACTGTAATGAATTAAACAAAAAGAAACATTTTTATATTCCTTATGTAGGTCTAAAATGTATCTATCTCATCAAGGCAGACACCTTGGTTTTTTCCTTTGGCTGATATCCTGTTACTTGTTATTTTTAGGCCTCTTTGCACCTCCATGTGCCTTCAGTGCAATCTGACGAGCTGCTTCACAGTAAAGACTCCCACCCACTTGACTCAAATCAGACTTCAGATGTCCTCAGGTACAGCTCTTTTTTACCATTAGGTGTTCTCTCCAGTATTGATCCTTATATATATTTCTTGGGTCTTGAGATAAATCAGTGATGGTGAACCTTTTGAGCTGGGCGTGTCAGCATTTTGAAAAACCCTAACTTAACTCTGGTGCCGTGTCACATATAGAAATTTTTTGATATTTGCAACCATAGTAAAACAAAGATATTTTTGATATTTATTTTATGTATTTAAATGCCATTTAACAAAGAAAAATCAACCAAAAACATGAGTTCGCGTGTCACCTCTGACACGTGTCATAGGTTCACCATCACTGAGATAAATGATACCATTCAGAACAAGTGTTTTTTCTTGTTAACACATGTGATCTACTTTAGAGTAATTTTTATGAAGTACTCTAATCTCCCCAAGGACTCATTATTCCATAACTTCCACTTTTTTAAAAAAATGTTTTTATTGATTTCAGAGAGAGGAAAGAAGAGGGAGAGAGGGGTAGAAACATTAATGATGAAAGATAATCATTCATCGGCTGCCTCCTCCACGACCCCCACTGGGGAACAAGCCCAAAACCTGTGCATATGCTATGACCAGGAATCGAACCATGACTTCCTGGTTCATAGGTCAACACTCAACCACAAAGCCACACTGGTTGGGCCCTTCCATCTTTTTTTTTTTTAAGTTACTTTGAATCTTAAGATGCCATAATGGAAACTGCTCCCAAAATCTACAGTATAAATAAATACTTGACTTAAATATTTATTTGCTTTTCAGGTTTGTTTTGGAACAGTACAATGCACTCTCCTGGCTAACCTGTGACCCTGCGATCCAGGACAGACGCTCATGTCTCCCAATTCATTTTGTGGTGCTGAATCAGTTATATAACTTTATCATGAATATGCTGTGATCTTCATTTGATGGAACTGTGCAAGAAAATAACAAGGAAAAGACATTTGCTGCAAGATTAAGTTACAGTTATCTTCTCACTGAAAGTCATTTGTGATAGGGTCTAATTCTTATTACTTCAACAAATATTGTTTTGACTTGGGGGAGGGGCTATAACCCTGCTATTTTTCATTGACTATATTGAACTCTTTAGGGTGATGACTGATCATACAAAACGTATTATAACATTTTCGTAGCAAAATTAACCTTTTTTTTCCAGTCACAGTATTTGTGAAAAGTAATGAGCCATAGTACCCAGTCATGTTAAATGAATAATAAAAGCATGGAGAGGAAACAAGGAACAATGAATTTCAACATATGGTTTCAGAACATCAAGATGTTCTTGTATTGGAGTATAGTATCTAGTATTCAAAATGCCTGCATCTCTTATTTATTGTAAGTTTTTAAATGTATAAATTGTCTTATATTTCTTAACCTCTTTTATAAAAATTTTCCTAGAAGGTTTATACTGCCTTCTTGCTTTAAAGCAATTGGTCTAAAATATATGTAATCGTCTTAATTAAAAAGTTGCAGTAGGGTTGCTTTTAGAGTATTATTTTTTTGTAAGGGGTGGGTGGGACAGTAAATTTGTATTGTCTTGATGTACAGTTTAACGGGAATAGAGGGGGAATAATGTCCATACCATTGTGTGTGGAGGATTTACAGCTAAGCTGTAGTTGCAGAGTACATGTACAGTAATGAAGTTCACTGTGTTTATAAATTGAAAAGGTACCAGGTCTTACAGCATTTTATATATCACACCTTTACAGAATAACATGATGGCAATATACAAGTGATATTGTTAAGTGGTTTAACTTAGAATAAAATGAGAAATCTTCAGTTATATTTTGTACTATGGTTTAGGGCTATGACTAATATTTCAGGCCATTTCCAGTGGGGAAAAAAAACTTAGTTTTACAAGAAAAACATTTGCTACTGAATGCTTAAACTAATTTTGGTGTTTCATGTTACATGCTTAAATTTTTTTCAGTTTTAACAGTGGCACATCTAGGCATGGGAATATTATTAATTATGAAAATTATCTTCAGGATCTGCTATAAGGTTGAAATTTAGCCCAGCTCTAGGCATTTTACAAATTATTTTAAGAGCAGTCACTCTTGATTGTTTGACTTTTTTTTTTTAAATTAAAGATTGGGAATGTGTGTGAGAGTATGCATATGTATGGGTGTGTGTGTGCAATCAAACTGTGGTGTAAATAGATTCTCAGTGAATTCTGGTATTCAGACTCTATTTCACTAGTTAAAAACCATTTTCTAAACTTAACCTGTTTGTTTCCCCTTTGCCTTTTATTTATTTAATTTTCTTGGTTTGGAGATGACAGTCCCAAACACCAGAGTCTGTACTTTTCTATAACACAGTTCAGATTAAGGCAGGACATATGTCAAGGAGGTTCTCACCTCCCTAAAGAAGGGACTTGAATTTTAGGGACTTTAATTCACCCCTTCCTTCGATACAGCTTCCCCCCCTTCTTGTTTGCACATGCCAAGATAATTGCTTCTATGCAGGCTTTACCCCCTTGAAAAATCCTTTCTACAGTGCTGCTCACAAGAGAGTCCAAGTTAGCCTCCTACCTGTGCTGCTGACTTGAATTCACAGTCGCCAAGTCTACCTATCTTTCTTGGAAACAGTCTAGCAAAATTCCGGATATATAAGTTCACTAATTCTCTACAAGGACAAAATCAATTGTATTTACAAAGCAGTAATTTGGTATGTTTTATTTTATTTTATTTTTTACTGAAACGTTTTGTAAATTCTATATGCTTAGCTTAAATATCACTTTCTTATGAACAATATAACTTCTTCAAATTGTGTATATTAAAATATTAACAAGTCTTTTTTTCTATAAAGAAAACACAATTAGTGACAAAGATTTTTCAATCATTTTTTCAAAATTATGCAATCCCAATGGATATCCCAGCATATTTTGAAATTAAAATTTAAAGATCACATCTCTGCATTCACTTTTAAATTGTGCTCACACACTAAGGATTATGTTGCATGTTTATTCTATACTTTAAAAAAACTTGTCTGAGATTTGAAGGAAAAGATGCTTATTTGGAATTTCTATGAAAAGAGTATCCTTTTTTATATACTTAGCACAATAGTAACTTTTAAAAATAGACGCTATATTCTCAGTTGTTTAAAATTACTAGCCTTTAGTAACCACATCCCAGTTTGAAAATAGATTTTTAAAAAATTATTCCCTGACAGTTTCTTTTATATGGAGCCATAAGGAATGAACCCAGTATACAATTCCTTTTTATTTGGGAATCAGGGAGTAGTTCCTAAATATACAGGATTTACTGATAAGATGTGTTTTTCTTCCTTTCATATATGAGTTCACACTCAAATAGAAAATTATTAAATAGCCATTAGAAAAGGACGGAGACCTATTTCGAGAAAAAAAAAAGCCTTTTATGCAGGATGATGGATCTAACTTACTAATGTACTGCCACAGACAAGTGTAGGCTGTTTTGTTTTGTTTAAATAGGTAAGCAAAATAATACGCTTTATACCAGTTGATCAGCAACACCTTGACTTCCTTGTTACAGTGCTAATATCTGTTTTTTTCTGCTGTTATCCATTATAAAGCAGGGTGGAATTTCAGTATTTTGGCATTTCAAAAGATTACTTATATAATGTCTGCTTCCAGCCAGTGAGAAACATCTAGCCATACCTTTCTTATGCAAGCCATTCAGTTATCAGGACTGTGAATTAACACTGTATGAATAAATTTCTGTACACCTTATTGTTTGGCCAGAAGGCCACCAAGTGTACTTATATGTAATCCTTAAATTTTAAAGTAGTTGTAATTTTTAATATTTCTAAACTTTTCTTAAACCACTAAAATTAAGCTCTTACTACTTAGTCAACTATCCTCAGCTGTATTCCTACTCAATTGTCAGTATGGCACAGATTACTGTATTAAAATATTCTCCTTTTGTCTTCATATTTACCTTCTGAGGTAACTTTTTTAACTTAATGTGTTACTACAAAGATTTGCAGATCTTTAATCAAGCACTATGTTAATACTGTAATATCAAAATACTATGTTGCATTATTTAAAATGTTCAAATTGAATACATTAAAAGGAAGTTTTTAAATGCTGTTGCATCATATAATTTGCCTCTCACCCACTATAGCATTGCATATCAGTCTGTTAATACATTTAATGTGCATGAGTGATGTTTTAGTCTGGGTTTCCTCTTAAGATTTTAGTTTGTCTAAATTAAAGAAAAATGTTTTTGACATACATTTTTTGCCCCATCCCCCAAATCAGCTGGAAATCTTAACCTTTTGGGATTTTCTTGGTGTTTTATGGGCCCAGAACTGTGGTTTAAATTTATATATATGTTTTCTTTTTTGTGGAGTATGAATTAAAAAACTGGATTTGGGACCTAAAATACTCCTCAGGTTGATGTATTCATAAAGTTCTAAAATAGATTTAGTTTTCAAAGTAAACTGGATTTGTGGACCTTAGAGTTACTGAATTTAAACTACAAATTGTAACATCATTACTGGACATGTGTCAGCATCAACTCAAAATAACTTGGTCACTTTATGAAGGGACGTTTTAAAGTTGTTTAGCAGTGACACTTAATATGGTCCAATTGCTTTTTTTTTTAAGTGACAAAAAAAGAATAAGGAACAAACACTATTGCTGCCGATTGCCATAACACTGAGTTGTATAAATTGTGATTGAGGAAATGAAAAGATTTATACTTTTAAAAAAAACACAAAAAAAACAAAACTTCAAATGGAATAAATTATTCATGAAGCCTTCATTGTGGTGTCTCATTCTGTTGAAAATATCTCTAAAGTTTGTGTGAAAATCAGGAGCAGTATTACTTTTTTTTTTTTGTCATTTATAAATGGAAAGGAGCAACCTAAAAATTGATTAATGGACTTTTAACTTCTCCATCTTAAGTATTTTATTTATTAATCCTCACCCAAGGATATTTTTTTCTATTATTTTTTAGAGAGAGTGGATGGGAAGGAGGAATGGGGGAGAGAGAAACATAGATTAGTGGCCTCCTGTATGGACCTGGGAGGGAACCCGAAACCCAGGTATATGCCCCTTGATGGGGAATTGAACCCGCAACCCTTTGGTGCAAGGGCTGACCTTCTAACCACTGGACAACACTGGCCAGGGCTGAAGTGTTTTATTTTTAGAAAATATTTTAATCATATATCAATGTTAAATATATAGGAAAATTATATATACATGTGCATACTAATTCCTTTTAGGCTGATTAGTTTAATAATCAGTTTTCTAGTTGAAAGAAGTTACCTTCGAATATTTAAAGCATAGCTCTGTCCTATTTTTTTTAAAATTACAAATGTTTTTGAAGCAAGAGTGTTGTTCAGATACGAACAATCCATTAAAAATAGCTCTGTCCTTTTTTGTTGTTGTTCTCTGTCCATTTTGTCTAAGCAGCTATCCTATATAATAAAAGAGTAATATGCAAATTGACCAAATGGTGGAATGACCAGAACACCTGCGGCCCCTTGCTCTGGCCGGCCCGCTCCCAATGGCCACCATCGGGGGCCGGCTGGCTGAACCCCACTAGTGTGCAAATTCATGCACCAGGCCTCTAGTCCTCTTACATAATAAAAGCCTGATATGCAAATGGACCGAATGACCAGTGGAACAACCAGTTGCTATGACACGCACTTACCATCAGGGGGCAGACGCTCAATGCAGGAGCTGCCCACAGGCCCCAGGCCAGCCAAGGTGAGTGCCAGCAGGACCTCCCCCCACCCCCTGGTCGCCCCACAGAGGGAATTGACTGGTGGCAGCAGGGTGGTCAGAGGGGCAGGGCTGGCTGGCGAGCTTGCAGCGCTGTTCCCCCCAATCACCCCACTGGTCACCTCTAAGATGGGTGCCAGCAGGGGCCCTCCGACCACCCTGTCAGTCACCCCGCAGAGGGAGGAAACGGGCAGTGATGGTGGGCAGGACAGGGCTGGTGAGTGGGTGGTGCCAGGCCAGCCAAGGCGGGTGCCAGCAGGGGGCCCCTGATCACCCTGCTGGTTGCTCCACAGATCAGCCCTGATCGCCTGGCCAGGCCTAGGGATCCTACCCCTGCAGAAGTTTTGTGCACCAGGCTTCTAGTTTTAAATATTTTTTTGTCAAACTTAAGCTAAGGACAAATTCCAAAACTGTCATTTTAAAATAGTTTATGCCAGCAGAATTTTCAAAAGAATTCTTTAAAAGGATGTACACTGAGTGGCCAGATTATTATGACCATCTGACATTTGTAGGCAAATTAGCTATAATTACGCACTGAAGTTGCTAGAGGGCCAGACCATTATAAATAGGGAAGCAGGTTGTTTACCACGACAGTAGAAGTGATTTTTTTTCTGAATATATGGGTAAACTGCGATTTAACAGCCTTTGAACATGGGAGACCATACACACACACACACACACACACACAGAGTGGCCAGATTATTATGACCACCCCATCAGTACAATGAAGTGAATTAGTTATGCAAATAATAATAATAATAAAACCTTGAGAGTATTTGCTTAGGAAGTTTTTAATAATCAGT
>NW_006295564.1:586727-616792 GCF_000327345.1 Myotis davidii | reverse complement strand
TGTGTGCCTGTGCAAATTGGAGACGTTTTATCTTGGTAACTGTAGACAGCAAAGGTATTCAAACAGGCCTTCAGCTTCCATATCCCATACGATGCAGTGAACGGCTAATTTGCCTACGAACGTCAGGTGGTCATAATAATCTGGCCACTCAGTGTATACATTATGTTGTCACAACTTTTAATTTTTGTCTCACAGTTTATATTCTATATATTTTTTTTTTTACTATAGTTTAGTGTCTGACTAAAAATAACTATGCAAATCAAGCTTTTTTCTTGGGAGGGGGTGGTATTCACTTGTACAACTAGGTGTAATCTTTCTGTACTGTTTGTAGTTTTCAATATTGAATACCAAGCTCTGAAAAATCTTATTGAGTGGCTTACTACAGGAAGGAAATAAGTTTTTTCCTTTAAAAGCAAAACCAAATGCTTGTTTGTACTATGCATAAGGTATTGATACTTGTTAAGAATTCAACCTGCTTAGAGATAGACATGTTGCCTGCATTAAGCAAATAAAGTTTTTAAAAATATATATTATTTTCATGTTAGCAGAAGGAAAGAAACATTAAACGGCTGCCTCCTGCACACCCCACATGGGGATCGAGCCTGCAACCCGGGCATGTACCCTGACTGGAAATGGAATACTGACCTCCTGCTTCGATGCTCAACCACTGAGCCACACTGGCTGGGCACAAATACATTATGACCCATTCTGCTACATCTTGGCAAAACCCAAGACTTAAAGCTCAAAATGCTAGTTAATCCCTTTCCTGTAATATTTAAAAAACAAACAAACACATTTTTATTGATTTCAGAGAGGAAGGGAGAGGGAGAGAGAGAGAAACATCAATGATGAAAGACAATCATTGATTGGCAGCCTCCTGCATGCTCCACAATGGGGATCGAGCCCACAGCCCAGGTATGTGCCCTGACCGGGAATGAAACCATAACCTCCTGGTTCATGGGTCGATCCTCAACCACTGAGTCACACTGGCCGGGCTCCTGTAATCTTTTCTTATCAAATTTCCTGTCAGATTTCTCCATGTGATTTAAGAACTACAGATTGAGAGGTAAAACTCTGAAATATGGCGAACATTTTAAAATGTTCTAGAAGGAATTAGTATATTGGAAATTCTCTTGACCTCTTAATACCAGTAGCATATTATGTCCATAGATCAATGTATTTGTTAATTTGTTGAGGTGACTTGAAATAGTATCAGATTATTACTCAAAGTATACATACATTTACCACACTTCTAGAATCAAAATTACAATTTGTCCTGACAATTTTTTAAACATGTTTTATTGATTTTTTACAGAGAGGAAGGGAGAGGGATAGAGAGCTAGAAACATCAATGAGAGAGAAACATCGATCAGCTGCCTCCTGCACATGCCCCACTGGGAATGTGCCCGCAACCAAGGTACATGCCCTTGACCAGAATCAAACTTGGGACCCTTCAGTCCGCAGGCCGACGCTCCATTCACTGAGCCAAACCGTCTAGGGCTGTTCTGACAATTTTGATCTGTTTAATGGTTTTATCAAAATATGCACGAGACAGAATTGTTACAATCAGAATTGTTAAAAATATTTGGAGTGTATTGTAGTTTTTTAAGAATATAGAAGCAGAACATCCACTTTAGAAGTGCAGTTTGAACTTTACTCAAACCATTTAGGATAAATAACTTTTGAAGTATTACAGTTTCTAGAGAAACATTGACATTTAGTAGGAAGCATCTCTTCAGCATGTTAAGTAAAATGTCCAGGCTTTGCTTACTAACAAGGTATAAAGGGTATATTCCTCTATTAAAAGCTGGATCAGATAAGTCAGTCCCCCACATCCCTGAGTTATTTGAAGGTTTCCATATAAGCAAAAACAAAAAAGGAAGAGAATCCAAGATGAGTTTGGTATTACGCTTAAATCATTAATTCAACGAACCAATATTAAGTGACATACTATACTAAGGGCAAAGAAATAAAATATAGCTCTTGCCCTCAAAGTAAGTACTTACTTTCTGGTGGGAGAGACAGTCATGTATGCACTAACAATTACAGTGTGAATGTGAAGTACTATGATGGAAGGAAAGTAAAGGGTGGCTTGGGAGCATTGAAGGAGGATGCTCAAATCTAATGAAAAGACAGGTAGTTTGCCAGGGAAAGATTTCTTAGCAAGGGAACACTTCAACTTAAAAGATACATAGGAGCCACAGCTGTTTTGGCTCAATGGATAGAGCGCCAGCCTGTGGACTGAAGGATCCTGGGGTTGATTCTGGTCAAGGGCACATGCCCAGGTTGCAGGCTCAATCCCCAGTAGGGGGCATGTAGGAGGCAGCCAATCAATGATTCTCATCATTGATGTTTCTATCTCTCTCCCTCTCTGAAATCAATATATTTTTTAAAAAGAACAGAGACATAAAAATAACAAAAGGCATTCCACACAGAAGGAACAGTGAATAACATGAAGGATTTGGGAAACAAGCAGCTGAAAATAACTAAAATGTAGGCACCATGGTGGAATATTGGCCATCGTCCAGGCCAGAGAGAAGTCAGACCATGAAAAATTCTGCCTTTTGAGTGCCACCTTAAAAAAATCAACACTATCTCCAAGCAGGGGACTGTTTTAGTAGTTGGGGTGATTTCTTTATTTTGCTTCTATTGATTTTATTGGGGTGACATTGGTTGATTAAAGTAGTTGGGTGATTTCTTAATAGTTGAAAATCATAACCAAAGAGGCTTGATTGGTGGAGGCTGTATCAGTCTGGAGGTCTCTAATGCTATACTATAGAACTTGGCTGGAC
Source organism: Myotis davidii (assembly GCF_000327345.1). NCBI lineage: Eukaryota > Metazoa > Chordata > Mammalia > Chiroptera > Vespertilionidae > Myotis > Myotis davidii. Next base: position 614,000 of record NW_006295564.1, on the reverse strand, counting down.
ACTATTCTCTTCAACATTTATCCATAAAATTAATGAAGATATGAACTGTTTGCCAAAGCAGATAGCCAGTGTAGAAGGAGACCAAAACATCTTGACAGGCTGAAACAATGGAAGAAATCTTTCAAGATAAAAGAGGCCCGTTGAGAAAACGAGCTAGATGTCTCCTGAGATCCTTTTACTTTTGAAATTCTGTGATTCTATTTCCAAAGAACATTGGTCCTCCTTTCAATACCTTCATCTTCTAATTTCCTGAAGTTCATTTACTCAGCAATAATCTACATAAAAGCACCCAGTATTCCTGAAACATAGTAGGTAACGTCTTTTTGTTTTTTCTTTTTCCCCCCAGTCTGATTAAAAAGTAGTTCAAGTAGAAAACAGTAAGTCAAAGCAAGCCATTCAGAGGTTTACTTCATCCAGGAAGGAGTCTTCTCTTTCAACCTAAAAGTATAGGAACCACACTATATGTTTCATCAAACCTAAGACACCAGCAATTGTAAGACATTATTTTATGTGTCACTAAAAATAAAATGCTGCTAGGTACAATTTAACACTATTGATTTTAAGACATCCCAATTTCAGAGAGATTAAAATGTGAAAAAAATAATCACAGAATTGATGAAATACATTTTTATGTGGACAGAAATGGTAATGAACCTCAGTGCTACATTGGTCTTAAAAAGGGATAATTATAATCACAAAAGGGTGAAGCAAATACATAAGAATCTCCACTGATAATCTAAGGTTTTGTGTTTTATAGGCAACTAAATGTTTGGGCTAATTTGTAGCATTATTTGCCATTCTAGAAGTTTCTGAATCTGCCTAATTGAAAATGTGGGCTGCAACACCTTTATAAATTGAGTGTAGTACAGTTAGGTAATCAATCTCAGAGAAAGCAGCTCTAAAACTCAAAAGTTTTAGAGTAAGTCTTTTTCACTAGGGTGTCTGTTTCTCTGTGATTGTCAAAATGATTTCATTGGCAAACATTACAATGCAGATTTGAAAGACTTGCTGACTAAGTGGCTATTTGGGGAAGAGGCTGGAGTCTAGGATGACTTACAGGTTTCTGGTTTGAGCAACTCTGGGTGGTGGTGATACTGAGATTAGAATTGGAAGAGAAGAAAAAAAAGAAAACAAGTGTCAGCACTTGTCACCATCACACTCTCGCTATCTTGTTCAGGCTAGACATGATTTGCTGTTCTCTGTTGATCAAGATGGATCTGCATGTTGTTTCTCCATTAATGATTTCAGGATCATAAACAATTAGATTTAAAGAGATCTTAAAAACCAGTTTACATCCACCTGCTCTTCTATTGTTCCCCCAAATCAGTGTTTGAATTACTCTTCCTGTGAAATAACCATCCAGGGAGATTAAATTGCTTGACCTCTCTCAATTTCCACAATTTTCAAATGGAGAATATTATCTACCTCAGAGAATTAAATCTGATAATAGCTATAAAGTACTAGTGCCTAGCAAGTGTTCAATAAATAACTCCTTAATAAATATCAGCTTAAAAATAACAATATTATAGTTATGAAATCAATTTGTATGTAGTGACCAGCAATTTAAAGTAGAATGGAATACATTACATATAGTATGTGTATTATTTCATAAGATACCTGTTTCCATTTAAATGTGGGTACATATGCATATGTGTGTTTTGAGGAACAGTGTGGAATGTATTACTGTGGGACCGGTGGAAAAAAGTCTGAGAAACGCTGCAACACGTTAGTTCATTTCTTCCTTTGCTGATTTTTCATGTTGAAAGCAGACATTATTATTATTACTTGTGTTGTTATTAATACCCGAGGATTTTTTTCCCCATTGATTTTCAGAGAGAGTGGAGGGAGAGAGAGAAACATCCATGTGAGAGAGACACATTGACTGGTTGCCTCCCATACTCCTCCTGGGGTGGAAGCCTCAACCCAGTTCTGTGCCTTGGAACTGAATCCAACCCGGACCCTCTGGTGTGCGGGCAGACACTCTCACCATCGAGCAACCCGGCCAGAGCACAGCCCTTATTTTTAAAGAGATCATCTCTCTGTCAAAGCCTTGGTAACTATAAAGTACTGTCTCTGTCAAATATTTTTGTTTACAACTCCGGGCATAATGTTTTGTAAATAGAAGGTGCTAAATACAGGACGACGGAACCAGGCACTGGAGATAGTATGAAACACACAGAGGAGTGGTTCGCAATCTTTTCTAGGAGACCAGTGTTCTTTGAGTTGTTGAAAGTTTTGGACCCTCTTTCTAGAAGACATGCCAAGCAACTCGCAATTTCCGCAGGTTCCAGAGAATTCCCGAATCTCCATTCATCGCGCTCTAAGGATCCATAGACCCTAACGTAGGAACCCTGAAATGAGAGGTTTAACCGCTGACTGTGTGTGAGGTCGAGAGGGAAGGAAGGCTCGAGATTAGATTACTTTTTAAATTTTCCTACAAATCCTGGGATTCTAGAACTTTGGTGCAGGAGGGCATCGGCAGAGACGGAAGAAGAGGACAGTCTATTCCGGTCAGAGAACAGTGGGGACAATTTTAACACTTCTTTTACCCACGTTAAGCCAGGTGAAGCCGAAACTGCAGCTCGAAGGGGGTGAATGACACCGCGGGTAGAGTCAGGGAAATAGACTGACAGCGAGTTCTAAACCCTCCTGAGGGGAGAGTGGGCGGAGCCAGCAGCGGGGGAGGAAGGGGCGGAGCCGCGCACGCGCACCCGGGTGTCCGCGCCGACGTCTCTGGGTTTCCTCTCGCAGCCTCTCTTCCTTTCAGTCCAGTACGGTGGCCGACGGGAGCCAGACGCTGGGGATGAATGAAGGTGCCGGGTGCAGGTTGAAACAGTCTCCTCCGCTTTCTGCTCCCTTCGGCCTGGGTTCTGCCTTTGCGCGGAGGCCCCATCCAGCCCCCCCCCCCCCCCCCCCCCTCCCCGCGCCGCTGACCCGATTGGCCCCGGCGTCAGACTTCAGGGAGCCCGGGTCGGCTCAGGGCACCGCTGGGGTCGGGGAGTCCAGATGGTCGCCTAGGCCCGATTTCGGACCGCGCTCTCGATTTCTACTGCGTCCCGCCTCTGGGACGCGGATGTGGGTGGGATCCCGGGAGGTTGGAGAGCAGAACCGAAGGTCTGAAGTTTCCGCCTCTCGGACCTCAGCGCGTCCCCTGGTCCGGGTCGGCAGCCCGCCCGCTTTTCTCAGCCCGAGGGACTGGTTGGTTCTCGTTACACCGGGGGCGAGACCTATGAGCACACAGGGCGCCTCTGCTCCCTCAGCCCGCCCCTTGGTGCGAAGGCCAATTCCTCTAGCTTAAAAGCAAAGCAGCGTTTCTAACCACGACTGGTACCCATGATGGCATTGGCTTTCTGACCCCTGTTTTTTTTGTTTGTTTGTTTGTTTAATGCCTCTGATTACTCCTGAGGACAGAGAAGTGCCCGAGTGGGACTCATCTGTCGCCCATAGCTAATTGCACCTCCCTCCTCCACAGCTGGTTTTCACCCAGGGCACACGGGATGGTGCTAAGGCCTCCAGAGATTTGGATCTGACATTGCCTTTGGCTCCTGAGGCCATTGACCAACGCCGACTCCTGCAGCGTGGAAAGAGAAGCCTGACATTCTTTAACCTGTTGGCTAGGGTTAGAGAGGGACAGAAAGGGAGCGTTCTTCACCGTGCCGTCGGCTTATTTATATTTTACGTGTGGCCCTCAGAGGACCGGTGTCATGGAGAAAGCTTTGGGCTGAGATATAGAAGATGAGGATTCAGGCTTGGCTTTTGCCTCTAACTAGTAATAATACTATGGGCTTGTTACTTAATCTCTCTGCTTCGTATTCCTTCTTTGCAAACTAAGAGTATTTGAACAGAAAATCCCTACGGCTAGAAGAGACATTAATAGACTATTTTCTTTCTCATTTTCCAGATGGCCGTAGAAATGTAGGGAGCCTTTAATTGTTCCAGGAACTGATTGCCAACACAGCGGCCTATTAAGATAAACCACATTTTCCAGGGTACTTAAAAAGAGGGTGTTCACACGTGTGGGAGTTACATCCCTACTTTTTTTTTTTTTTTTTTAGTCATTAGGACCAATAGTGACAATGACGGAGTGTACAAGCCTTCAGTTTGTCAGCCCCTTTGCTTTTGAGGCAATGCAGAAGGTGGATGTTGTTCGTTTGGCATCGTTAAGTGACCCAGAATTAAGACTTCTCCTGCCCTGCTTGGTGCGGATGGCACTTTGTGCTCCTGCTGACCAGAGCCAAAGCTGGGCCCAGGATAAAAAACTCATTCTTCGCCTTCTCTCGGGAGTGGAAGCTGTCAACTCCATTGTTGCCTTGTTGTCTGTGGACTTCCATGCCTTGGAACAGGATGCCAGCAAAGAACAGCAGCTTCGGTAACGTTATGTTATCCAATATGCAGATTGGGATTTACTTGGGCTTGCCAAAAAGAAGGAATCAAATATCTTTTGGAGCTTTGTGGGCTTTTTATTGGATGCACGCCAAAAAGAGAAGATTGAGAGTCTAAACTTTGGAGAGTATTTTACTTAGTTTTCTTTCTACTTACAGTTAAAACTCTTTTGAATTTCCGTATTATAAAATGTTGTGTAGAGACGTTTCGATACATACACTATTGTATTCCGTCTAAACTGATTAGGCCAGTTACTGGGTAGAGTAAGTTCCCCTAGAGTAGAAGGATTTATTGGAATCATCTGAGAAGTTTTTTAAATTTACGTGGAGCCTCCAATGTGAGTCTCTGGGCGGAGGTTTTGTTCGTCCCTGACCATTGTGAATCCAACAATGCCCCACTGTTGTTAATGAAAGTGGGTATTAACTATCATTTGTGATGGAGCCTTTACATTGGTTGTAAATTCCTGAAATAGATAGGCAAACTAAGTAGTAATTCAGAAGTAATTTTCATACATTCATGAAATGTATGAATAGAGTTCATACATTCTTTTGTAGATTATTTCAATAAAAGATAACCTTTTTGTTATTCTATGCCACTGTTCTCATAATTGTTGATTTACACATTTGTACTTTATTAGGCATAAACTTGGAGGAGGTGCTGGAGAGAGCATCCTGGTATCACAGCTGCAGCATGGACTAACATTAGAGTTTGAACACAGTGATTCACCTCGTCGATTGCGTCTTGTGCTTAGTGAGCTGTTGGCAATTATGAACAAGGTACATTTATTTGAATTACAGCTCAAAATATGCATGAAGCAGAGACAAGAAGGCAGGCAGGATGCATCCTCTTCTACACATATTTCTATTGGTTATATAAGTGTGTTCCTTTCAAAGGAACATGCTATTAAATGCCTGCCTTAAAGGCTTTCTTTCTCTTATTACTGTTTTCTCTTATGTATGTCTCTTCTGTGTTCTCCAGCATAGGAATTTTTTTTTATATGGAATTAATACAATGGCTTCTTGACAATTAGATAAGATTACCAAATTTGATTATACCATATAGGGTACAGTTTCCTCCATAAAATGTTGTGATGTATAACTGAAAAATGTACACAGTTCTTTCAGACACTGAGTATTAATAACCTCTATATAACAGTGAGTAGGGAATATCAAAGCTGAATTGGATGTAGGTCATTGACTAGCCTTACTCACTAGATGACTGAATTGCTTCTGTACAGTAAAGGCTATTCAACTTCTCATGTCAGCAAAATGATAGATTATTTTAGGTTATGCACCTGTGGGTAATTATGGCTAATTGAAACTCTGACTTTTAAATTTGTGAATGTCAGGGGTCTATCATACAAAGAACTAAATTAGATCTTCATAGTAAGATGGCTTAAATGGGATTAGGCCCAAAGTTTTAGGGGAAAAGTTATTTACTGTTTGATTTCAAGGTCAGTTAATTTATAATCAAGTTTTATAAATTGTGGAGAAACCCAACCCCCCCCCCGCCCCCCGAAATTCTGTTTCTAAATAAAATACTTGGTAAGGGAAGAGGGGCTCATCAATTTTAGATAGTTTTTAAGATATGTTATAAATCTTTTAAAAATTTCTTTCTATTATAATTATTTTATTTTACTCTTTTCTATTATATGAAAAGTCTTTAATTTCAACCAATATTTCTCCTACATATTTTTCTCAATAACCTCACTTGATGTCTCTAATAAAATAAGTGACCTTTCTGTTGTGGAATGTTTCTGGCATATAGGAAATGTGGTGATAAAACTACTCTAGGAAGGTTTTTAAAAAGTTAGTAGGTACTTTTGTTGACTTACATTTTTATTCTTTGTTTTTCTCACAGTTCATTCAGCATTGAACGTGAATTTATATTTGTTATGCTACTTTAAGTTTACAGGTTTTTTTTTTTCTTTTTTCAGCTACAACTTATGTAGGTAGCATTTCTAGTTCATTTCTTTGGATTGTCTTATCTTTAATTCCAGATGTCTCCAAGTATTTATATAGACATAAATTATAGAAACCCATACTGTCATGTCTGAATAATAATTAATGTGACTGTTAATTGCTTACATTGGTTCAAATTTATGGAATATTGCATATTCTGATGCTGTGTATTAATGATATATTAAGAGACGTGGTGTGCAAGCTGAACAAATAATTACAAAATTAGTAAGGAATTTAATTAATTACCTAAAATTAATAGAGTTCACATATATATATATTTAATTTAGGTATCTGATTGCAGTGGAGAATTTTTTATCAAGTCATCTGAGCTATTTGAGAGTCCAGTCTATTTGGAGGAAGCTGCAGATGTACTTTGTATTTTACAAGCAGGTACTGTAATGAATGCTAAGATACATTTCAGTTATAGTTTTTTGTTAAATGATACTGTATCACTTCTTAACTTGGAATGTACCTTAAAAAATTAAGTAAAAAATGACTAATAGTATGCCCTGGCTGGTGTGGCTCAGTTGATTGGAGCTCACACCAAAAGGTCACAGATTCGAAACCAGTTGTTTCTCTCTCTCCTTCTCTTTTCCCCCTCTTCCTTTCCCTCTCCCTTTTGCTTTCTCTAAAATCAATAAAATACATCATTGGGTGAGAACTTAAAAAAAAAAAGCCCTGATCAGTGGGTTCAGTGGTTAGAGTGTCAGTCTGCACACTAAAGGTTTCGGGTTCGATTCCCCGTCAAGGGCACATTCCTGGGTTGCAGGTTCAATCCTTGGCCTGGATCAGGGTGCATGTGGGAGGCAACCAATTGATGTGTATCACTTACATCAATGTTTCTTTCTCTCTCTGTCTCCCTCCCTCTTTCCCCTCCCCCCTTCCACCTGCCCCACACTGAGGACCAAGCCCACAAATGCAGGCATGTACCCTGATGGGGAATTGAACTGTGACCTCCTGGTCCATAGGTCAATGCCCAACCATTTAGCTACACTATCTGGGTGGAACTGAGCTATTTTTAATTTAATTTAATTTAGATTTAAATAACCACAGATGGTTGGTGGCTGTCCTACTAGACACTTAAACTCTAGACTGTAAAAATAAATTGCCTTAATTGCTTTTAAATGACATCAGTGAAATGTCAAAAGATGTTTAATGTAAATGCAGTGAAATGTCACTCTTCAGTAGTAACGCTGCCTTTGTTTTCTCATAGAGCTCCCTTCCCTGCTTCCTATAGTTGATGTAGCTGAAGCCTTGCTACATGTTAGAAATGGTGCCTGGTTCTTGTGTCTGTTGGTGGCCAATGTTCCTGATAGTTTCAATGAAGGTAAATATAATTTTGAAATGGGATATTGAAGAGATTTACTTGGGCATGTAAGGACCTCTGTTTGAGCTAAGAAGAAACATTTATGGGGTTTTGATATTTTTTGTCTTTTGAAAGTTTATTAGTGTGCACTAATTTTAGAAAAATTGTGTTTAGAGGTTTCAAAATTGCGTTGAGATTAACATTTTAAGTACAGTGAGTATGTAGCAAATTTTTTTTTTTTTTTTTTTTTTTTTTTTGCTATTAGGCACCGGTGCTATATTATGACAATAAAAAATACCAAAGGACTAGAAGATATAATCCCAGTGTTCAGGGAGCAAGGAGGAGAGGAGACATATATCTGTGAAATAGCCAGGGAGCAGCCAATGCATGGTATCTGTAATCAGAAATACCAGCAATTAGGCCGTTGTTTTTTTAGCCTTATTGCTATCAGTTTGCAGAAAAGTATAGGGTAGAAATTAAGAAAAATCAATTTAAATTTTTCATGTCTATTTCAAACTACTAGTGATTGAAGATTATTATTTGGGTCTAAGTGATATGAAAGTAAAAACATTATTGAGTAAGGTAATTTGGGAATTGGGAGCCATGGAGGAAAAAAGCACTGAATCTGGGGGTTATAATTTCTGGCTTTGTCAATTATTCTTTATGTGATTGCCATCAAGATACTTCACATCTACAAAATGGAGATACTGATATTTCTCTTACATTTCTAAGAGATTATCACATGATATGTAAAAGCCCTTTGGAACCACTGTCCTTACTAATTTTCTGTCTACTTGTTCCAGTAGTTACTGAGGGAAGGATGTTGATATCTCCAGACATAATTGTGGATTTCCTTTCAGTTTGTTGAGCCAGCAACTTGGGCGTGTGCCCTGACTGGGAATCGAACTGTGACCTTCTGGTTCATAGGTTGTCGCTCAACCACTGAGCTACACGGGCTGGGCTTGCCTTCATTTTTTGAAAGATATTTTCATTGGGTATAAAATTTTAGGTTGACATTTTCTTTTAGCTCTTTCAAGATGTCATTCTGTTCTCTGTGGTGATTTTTATTTCTGTTCTGTATATAATGTTTCTTTTTGCCTCTGGCTATTTTTATTTACGTATTTATGTATTTATTTATTCTGGCTATTTTCTTTGTTATCACTGATTTTCAGAAATTTGATTATGATGTATCTGGATATGATTTCTTTGTGTTTATCCTGCTTGGAGTTTATGGAGTTTCTCTGTGTTTTTAATTTTCATCAAATTTGGACAAATATATTTTTGTCTTCTATTCCCTTTCTCTTTTTGGCTCCTTGATATTGTCCCACACGTCACTGTGCATATTTTAAGTCTTTTTTTAAATTCTGTGCTTTATTTTTACCAGTTTCTTTTACTATGCTTTCAAGTTTCCTAACCCTTTTCTTCTGTAGTGTCTAATCTGCATAAATGATTGCTTCTCAAGGCTGAAAATTTTTTTCTAACTTTTTACTTACAAAGCTTAAAGTAATAGAGGCTATTCAATGTTCAGTTTGTAGAGGCCTGATCAAAAATGGAGAACGACAGGATGAAGAAAGTCTTGGAGGAAGGCGCAGAACAGATGCCTTATGCTTTTTATGTAAAATGAATCCTTCTCAGGCCCTCAAGGTCCGAGGCATGGTGGTAAGAGGTCTTATTTTTATGAGACAAAAGATATTATATTAGGACCAGGAACTCTTCTCAAGATGGTTTTGGAATCTTTTTTTTTTAAAATATGTTTTATTGATTTTTTACAGAGAGGAAGGGAGAGAGATAGAGAGTTAGAAACATCGATGAGAGAGAAACATCGATCAGCTGCCTCCTGCAAATCTACTGGGGATGTGCCTGCAACCCAGTTACATGCCCTTGATCGGAATCGAACCCGGGACCTTTCAGTCTGCAGGCCAACGCTCTATCCACTGAGCCAAACCGGTTTTGGCGGTTTTGGAATCTTGTAGAAAATTATAATTATATCCTGGATGTATTACCTTCCTCTCTGGGTTTTTATGTTTTGTGATACTTCTTCCTCTAAACTTTAGAGCAGCGGTTCTCAACCTGTGGGTCGCAACCCCTTTGCGGGGGGTCAAACGACCCTTTCACAGGGGTCGCCTAAGACCATTGGAAAACACACATATAATTACATATTGTTTTTGTGATTAATCACTCTGCTTTAATTATGTTCAATTTGTAACAATGAAATTGGGGGTCACCACAACATGACAAACTGTATTAAAGGGTTGCGGCATGAAGAAGGTTGAGAACCACTGCTTTAGAGGCTTTATTCTCAACCATCCTGGCTCTTTTCCTTATGATACTGAGTTCAGTTTGTTTTCTGTGCTGTGTTAGGTGGAAGAATGTCACTTGCCAGGCCTTGGAGTAGCTTTGACATTGGATCATACTAAAAATGAAGTTAGTGAAGATGGAGTGACTGACTTGGTTTGTTTTGTTAGTGGTTTGCTTCTTGGAACAAATGCGAAAGTCCGGACTTGGTTTGGAACTTTTATCCGAAATGGACAACAGGTGAGGGATAAATATTTATATAGGTCAAGGATCAGGATATTTTGGCAATTAGTAAAAGAGGAAGAAACACTTTGAGAATGATGTCATTAGACCAATGGTTCTCCAATTTCTTCGCTGCAGGACCCTCCTAACATTAAAAAAATCATTGAGGAAACCAAAGAGCTTTTGTTTATGTGCTTTTATCTATCGCTATTTATCAGATTAGAAATGAAAACAAATATTTGAAATATTTATTTAAAAATAATAATCTATTCAGTCTGAACATAACATCTTTTAATGAAAAATAGCCATATTTTCCAAAAAAAAAAAAAAATTAATGAGAGTGGTGGTGGTTTTACATTTTTGCAAATCTCTTTAACGTCTGGTTTCATAGAAACTGTTGGAGAACTGCACTATAATAGTAAAAATAATAGTAAAAAAGGCGAATAATGTCTTAGTATTATTAACCAGTTAACTGCCATGATGTTTTGAATTTAATTAAAAAAGGTCTGCCGCTTGTGCCTATAGACGCTGACGGCGTACAAATGGTTAAGGACACATTTTTTACTGGTTTCCCTGAAAGCATTTGGGAATCTGCAGAGTCCTAAGCATACTTCACTAATAGCAGAGCTGTTGTTTAAACCCAAGGTCTGTGTCTCCAAAATAGGAGCACTTCTATAGCACATGTGACTCCATTAGTCGATATATATTTGAAAATACCATTTTAGATGATGTTTTACAATTCAAATTGTACTTAATTTAGTGTATTCTGTACAACCAATCCAAATTAGGATGAGTGGAGTATTCTTGAAATGAACCGGTGAATTTTGAGTGTGCTCGATTGGTTAAAATGAGATTCTGTAGTTACAACAGCCTCCTTAAAGGGGTCAATTTCAAGTGTTTCCCTGGGGAGCTCTGTTTGAACTTCCTTCTGACTTACTGAGTGTCCCATGCTTGCTTCTTCTTGTGGCTCATATTTCTTACAGAGGAAGAGAGAGACCAGCAGTTCTGTCCTGTGGCAGATGCGACGGCAGCTGCTTCTGGAGCTGACCGGCATCCTTCCCACAGTGAGAAGCACCCGCGTCGCGGACGAGGCGGACGCGGAGACCGAGCCCCACGTGTCTGTGTACTCGGGGCTGAAAGAAGAGCATGTTGTGAAAGCCAGCGCACTCTTACGTCTGTACTGTGCTTTGATGGGGATCGCTGGACTCAAGTATTCCATAATTCGATATTTTACCTTTTGTCATTTTACTTTCTTGTTCCTAATCCCAAGAAAGTGAGTCAAAGGCCTTTTATTCTGAGGATTTGGGTTTGCTGTTGGGCTTAGTTAGTGGGCTGGCCTATATAAAGAATGAAGTCCTAAAGCAAAACATCCTTAGCTGGGATGTATCTATCTTTTTTGGTCTGATGTAAATATAATTATGTAAATATGGGACAAGCCAAAGCAGTTTAAGAAACCTTGCCGAGACCGGTTTGGCTCAGTGGATAGAGCGTCGGCTTGCGGACTGAAGGGTCCCGGGTTCGATTCCGGTCAGGGGCATGTGCATGGGTTGCGGGCACATCCCCAGTGGGGAGTGTGCAGGAGGCAGCTGGTCGGTGTTTCTCTCTCATTGATGTTTCTAACTCTCTGTCTCTCTCCCTTCCTCTCTGTAAAAAACTCAATAAAATATATTAAAAAAAAAAAAAAAAAAAAGAAACCTGTGACTTCACCACAGCTTGACATGAGTATAACGAGTGATCTGTGAGTGTTTACCAGCCCATGCAGCTGGTTGAAGTAAAGCTCTCCTATGCTTCCTATGACAGCTGAGGTCATCAATTGATACGATGTGATTAGTAAGCATAAGGTTTATCATTTAGTCAGTGCACTATATCCTTTTGAATAATGTCCTCAACTGTTTTTACACAATCCTCACTTTGCATGGCTTTGATATATATGAATTTCAGTTACCACTGTTTAATTAAATATTATGCTCCCTCAACATCTAATGTATCAGTTACCATGATACATTAACCACATAATTGTGTAAAATACCAGCTTTGCTGAGAGCTCTTTAAGCCATAGATTACTGTATGAATAACATGCACATCATGATCAGTGGCCAATTGCATCATTTCTTTTAAAATCTGTCAGCAATTGGTCACCACACATCGATTACTCAGTTTATGAATAGACAGCAAAGCGGGTGCATGTATTGTCTCCTTGAAACCCATGTGACATTTTATAAAAATAGGTAACTGAAGGAGGGGATTAGCCAATAAAGATGAAAGTGAAGCAAAGACACAAAAAGTGGTGCTGTTGAAAGTGGCATTTGAACCAAATGTAAATAGAAGAAATAGCTGACTTGTGAGAACGTTGACACAGCTTCCCTTTGAGAGACTCTAGATATGCAGCCAGATGAACTTGTCAACATAAATGAGGAAATTTATTGTGATAAAAAGGATAAAGAAGTTTTAGAGGAAGTGATACAGGCAAAAATCTTCACATGAAAGGAAGTCTCAGGTATTTCATGACTGAAAGTACAGGGAATAACATATTGGAAGTTGAACCAAACTTAGAAGGGGGTATGACAGTTCATCAAGGCTTAGAAAAGACATACACTTTGTGTTGTAAGTTATACAATGAGAAGACAAAGGCTGTTCAGACTATTATTGATAGTTTTATTTTTTACGAAGAAAACACTTGAGTTCCCAATGTGTCTAATATTTTCAATTATAGAGTGCTGTATAAAAGTTTTGCTGTTTTTTATTTCCTTATGCATTATAACTGACATAATTTGTAATGTTTTGCCAAAAATGAATTTAAAGGTCACAGAACAGTTGAAATATTCTCCATTGATTATTAAGATTACGATGTGTAATTTCAGCTTATATGTTTTTTTAATGATTTTTTAAGAATTGATTTTTAAAGAGAGAGGGAGAGAGAGAAACATCTGTAAGAGTGAAACATTAATCTGCTGCCTCCTGCGTACCCCCTACCAGGGATTCAGCCTGCAACCCGGGCATGTGCCCTGACCAGGAATTGAACCAGCAAACTTTTGGTGCATGGTATGACAACCAACTAACTGAGCCACACTAGCCAGGGCATCAGCTTATATGGTTATTTTTATGCTTCCGTACTATTGTGCACCGTGAGCAGTGCCTGTATTTGTGTCCAAGGAAGAACACTGGTTGTAAACTCAACAGTGTTGCTTTTCACAATTCAAGATGTTAAAGATTTTATAAATAGTGAGGTATTTTTACAAAGCTTGTATCTGAATGGTGAAACTGTTGGGAAGTCCCTTTTTCTTTTTCCCTTCTTCAGCTAAAAAAAGTAAAGCGTAATAATGTGTTTCTTTTTTAGACCAACTGAGGAAGAAGCTGAACAGTTGCTACAGTTGATGACGAGCCGTCCTCCTGCTACACCTGCTGGGGTTCGCTTTGTTTCCCTTTCCTTTTGTATGCTGCTGGCCTTTTCTGCACTTGTCAGGTACCTGAAATTGCTCTATTTTCTCAAGGTCTGCTTTTGTTTGTTTGTGTGTTTATTTATTTATTTTTTAATTTTTTAAAATTTCAATTACAGTTGACATTCAATATTGTCTTAATTTCTGGTGTACAGCATAGTGATTAGACATTTTTATAACTTACAAAGTGATCCCCCAGTAAGTCTTGCACTCACCTGACACTATGTATCGTTATTATAATATTATTGACTATATTTCCTAAGCTGTACTTTACATCCTTGTAACTCTTTTGTAACTGCCAATTTGAATTTATTAATCCCTTCACCTTTTTTACCCAATCTCCCAACCTATCTCCCATCTGGCATCCATCAATTTGTTCTCTGCGTCTTTGAGTTTGCTCCTGTCTTGCTTGTTCATTTATTTTGTTTATTAGATTCCACATATAAATGAAATCTTATGGTATTTGTCTTTCTCTGTCTAACCTATTTTACTTAGCACAGTACCCTCTAGGTTCATCCATGTTGTCACAAATGGTAAGACTTCATTCTTTTTTATGGCCGAGTAATATTCCATTGTATATATATACCACTTTTTTATCCATTTGTCTTTTTTTAAAATTTAAATCTTTATTGTTGAAAGTATTACATATGCCCCCTTTTTTTACCCCCATTGACCCCTTCTAGCCTGCCCCGTCCCCTGCCTCAGGCCTTCACCTCCCTATTGTTCTATTTGTCTTTTGATTGGAGCATTTAATACATTTACATTTAAAGTAATTATTGATAGGTGTGTAGTTATTGCCATTGTTTTCTGATTGTTTATGTAGTTCTCTATTCCTTTCTTATTCTCTTGCTCTCTATATATTGAAGGTTTTCTGTAGTGTTGTGTTTGGATTCCTTTCTCTTTATTTCTTACATATTTCTCCCATAGTTTTGGTTTGTGATTACCATGTGCTTCATATATAGTATACCAAACTATGTTTATATCAATCTATTGTAAGTTGATGATCATTTAAATTCAAACGCATTTTATAATCACTACCATTTTTATTCCCCCATCCATGTTTATGTTTTGTCAATATTTTTTACTTCTTTTGTCTGTGTGCTTGTATATGACCTTAAATTTATTGTTGTAATTACACATGATCATGCTACTTTTGCATTTAAGAATATTTATTGATTGATTTTACAGAGAGAGGGGGTGAGGGAGAGAGAGAGAGAGAGAGAGAGAGAGAGAAAGAGAGAGAGAGAGAGAGAAAAGAGGAATACTGATTTGTTGTTACAACTGTTTATGCATTCATTGGTTGATTCTTGTGTGTACCCTGACCGGTGACCTAACCCATAACCTTGGCGTATTGGAACAGTGCTCTAACCAACTGACCTACCCTGCCAGGATTACCTTTTGCCTTTTAATTTTTGTAATTATAGTTCTGTTCATCTAGTTCTCAGGTGGTTTTCTAGGGTGGTTGTTATATTTATTTAAATTTCTTGTTCAGGGTCACACTACCAGTAACTAGCAGAGATGGGATTACCGCTCAGGTCTGTCTGGGTAGGCTCTAAAGGGTGTAACTTTCTACTGTATAACACTTCTTATTAGTAAAATGATTTGGGTGTGGCTAATAATGACTTTTTCAGTTTTCTTAGCTTGGGGTAGCAGGCTTTTCAGTTGCTTTTTATTTTATACATTTATACCACAATGGAGTAGAAGATCAATGAACATTATTTTTACAAGTCAAAGTTAACTTGCCCTTTACAATCTAAATCTAGGAATTTCCTTTAAAACTTATTGTTGATATACTTTTATAACCATCTTTCATATCTGACGAACTGTAGCTGTCTCTTTTTCCCTATATCGTTCTTCCTTTTTTGAATAGTGATCACTTATTTTTCTACAATTTTGAATTCTCAAAATGTTCCTATAAGTTAAATTTCATTTTCTAGGTAAACGATGGAAAGGAAATAATTAAGACTTTTGAGAGATTTTGACTACCTACAACCTTAAAGAAAAGCATAGGCCCTCATTCTTCATCTCTACAACTACTTCATACCTACACCTACTTCATATCTCAGTGACAATGGGCAATTCAACACACTCTTAATTTGAATTGATATTTCAAAATAGGGAAGGAAAAATAACTTTTACTAAAAATAATTTCAGAATGCTTCCTTACTCCTGTGCTGTTATATCTGAGTTAAACCAGTAACATTCTGGTATTTTTTATATAGTACGCCTGAACAGGAGCAGCTAATGGTAGTGTGGCTAAGTTGGATGATAAAAGAAGAAGCTTATTTTGAGAGGTAAGAGGACTTCATTTGTTTCAGTTAGCTGAGTACGTTTTTCTTAATCTCTGTTTGGAAATTCATATTTTATTTTCTGTTTCAACAGTACTTCAGGCGTTTCTGCTTCTTTTGGGGAGATGTTATTATTGGTCGCTATGTACTTTCATAGCAACCAACTTAGTGCTATCATTGACTTGGTCTGTTCCACTTTGGGGATGAAGGTAATTTTCTTTTGTCTTCTTTCTAAAGAAGGTTTCTAAGCTGGACATTTTCTTGTAGTGTAAAGTAAATAGATTTTCATGTAGAAGTAATTTAATAGTTTGAAATTTTACCAGGAGGTCTTAGAAAAAATTACATTATGAAAACATTTATTTACCAGAATAATAGATGTTCAGTGTAGAAAGCTTGGTAAACACAGAAAAGAAGAAGAAAATATAACTTCATTGTTTAGGGATATCAAATATATTATTGTTAACATTCTGGAGTCTGTTCTTTCTTTAAATTGACACACATATTTTGTAATTTTAAAGAATTTAGCAATATATGATGAGCATTTCTTCATATCAAATATTCTAATAACTGTACAATTTTCAGTGATTCTATTGTAGTCCATCATGTGGACCAGTCATGACTTTCCTAATGGATCCTTTTATATTTGCTGTGTAACTTTTCCAATTTTGGAAAAATTAAAAACCTTATTTATGTAAATATATACACAGATACTCACACATGTTTATTATCAAATGCTGTTTGGATTATTTCCTTAGGATAAAGTTCTTTGAGGCAGTTACTAACTAAAAGAGTATGATCATGTTAAGGTATTTAATGAGTATTGCCAGGTTATCTTCTAGAAAGATTATAGTAATCAAACTATTTTCATTAGTGAGTGAGAGTGCCTATTTTTCTTTACTCTCACCATCACTGGCATTACTGAAATTTGATTTTGCCTTTGATTACTAGTGAAAACTATGGTAAATATGATTGTCATTATTTTTATAGCTCACAGTGTTGTTTCTTTTTTTAAATGATTTTTTCTCTTTGCTTTCAAAAACTATGTTGTTTTAAAAAAATGTATTCTTATTGACTTCAAAGAGGGAGAGAGAGAAACATCAATAATAAGAGAGAATCATTGATCGGCTGCCACCTGCACACCCCCTACTGGGGATCGAGCCCACAACCCAGGCATGTGCCCCTGACTGGAATCAAACCTGGGACCCTTCAGTCCACAGCCAACCATCTACCCACCAACCCAAACCAGCCAGGGCTATAGTGGTGTTTTTTTTTTCTTTTTGTAATTTTAAAAATTTATGTGTTTTGGCTGGTTTATTTGTTTTGTGAAGTACTTACCAATGGCTCAATTTTTCTCTAGGGATTTTTATAATTTATTTATTTTAAAAGTATATTTTATTAATTTTTTTACAGAGAGGAAGAGAGAGGGATAGAGAGTTGGAAACATTGATGAGAGAGAAACATCGATCAGCTGCCTCCTGCACACTCCCTACTGGGAATGTGCCTGCAACCAAGGTACAATCCTTTGACTGGAATTGAACCTGGAACCCTTCAGTTCGCAGGCCGACGCTCTATCCACTGAGCCAAACCGGTCAGGGATTTATTTTTTATTTTACTGATTTAAAGGGCTCTTTATATATAAATGATATGCCATTATGCTGTATATATCATATCTCATCAATTTAAAGACATATATTACCCAATATTGAATTGAAATGATGTGTACTGTTAATGTGCTAGTATTTCACCCCTCTTTTTCTTGCAACGCTACTAATTAAGTCAGTGATGTATTTTATAATCCTTAATGTGGAGAAGTACATTATGTTGTAATTCATTTTTCCCAGTTGTTTTTGCCACTTGGAAATTATTATTTTTGTGTGTGTGTGTATCGTGCATATTATTTTTCGTGGTTCTTACTTTGCTGTTATGCTTAGAAATATTTTTCTTTCCTCAGGTTTATAGAAATGGTCACCTATATTTTCTTCTAGTGTTTTTGTGGCTTCATGTTTTACATTTAAATTATTAATACATTTGAAGTTTATTTTGGATATGGAGTCATGTGTGCAAATATACAGCAGGTCCCATAACATCGTATTGTTCATTGTCACTTTGTTATACCATTGATGAGATGCTGTGGGAACCTAACTTGTTACTATCAATTAGTCTATGGTAAAATTGGTTTCAATATACAAGGTTGGGCAAAAGTAGTTTTATAGTTGTAAGTAAATGAAACAGAGTTTATTCTTTTATTATTTATTTATTTATTTACTTATTATTGTATTTTTTGACTTCTTTGTAACCCTGCTTTTGCCTACCCCTGTTTGTCATTTCTCTCAAAGTTGCAGAACCTAACAACAATGTTAAGTGAGGACTTATTATAAATATTCCCAAAAAGGTAGCTGCCCATCTCTCTTTATTGAATAATCCACTTCTTCCCACTGACTTGAAATGTCAATAATATTATTTACTAAGTACTTTTATATGTTGGCTCATTTTCTGAGGAAAAACATACTTCAATATTGGATCTGAGAAGCCACTTCTGAAATAGAGTATTTGAACATTAATGTTATATATCACAGTCATTTTAGATAATAAATTTACCAGAGAAAATGGTGCTTAATATAGTTTTATATCCTATGGGATCTTTTTGGTTGTTTTAGATTGTAATTAAGCCCAGCTCCTTGAGCAGGATGAAGAATATCTTCACACAGGAAATTTTTACTGAACAGGTACTTCTTTCATAACATTCTTTGGGGAAAATTTGTATATCTCAGTTTAAGAGAATAGTAAGGTATTTTCTATTCTTTTTTGTTTCCAGTGATGATTTATTTAATCTTTGAAACATCTGTAAAAATAATCCCATTTAAAATTTACTTTTAAAGCTACTTACTATATACAAAAGCATATTTGAAATTTATATATTTTGGAGATTTTGAGTAGATACTTAGAGTACAGCCTTAGATATTAGTGGTAGGGGTCTCACATGGGGTAATCATTTGGATTTGTCAGAAGAAAAATAAAATAGAGACCTATTTAAACCTTTGGGTTGTGAGGTTCATTTCTACCTAGATTATAAATTACAGTCTAAATTCCTTATTCTTGTAGTTACATGTTCTTATTTGGCCTCAGCACTTTGTTTCCATGGTTATTCCCAAGGATATTTTATTTTTTCAGTGAAGGAGACTGTTCTAAAATTTAACATTAATTCTCAGGTTCACTTGTCATGTTAAATCTCAGAATACAAAAATATATGTCTTAAATGAAATATTTGCAAATACTCATGGATCCATAATTTTTACTTTAAAAAATATTTTTATTGATTTCAGAGAGGAAGGGAGAGGGAGAGAGAGATCAATGATGAGAGAGAATCTCCGATCAGCTGCCTCCTGGTTCATAGGTCAACGGCTCAACCACTGAGCAATACCGCCTGGGCTAATTGTTGCTTCTTTTAGGGTAATTTCTCATCTCTGTATCAGAGTCTTCCTTCTCCCCTCAATGCACATATACTCCCACAATAACAGTCACACATTTTGAACTAACTAGAAGACAATAGAGATCTGTGCATGCCCTTGAGGATAACAGTAAAAATTCCGGTTTATATTTATGTGATACTTTATAATTCACATATTTTTCAAAATAATTTTTCCACCTTACAAAAAGATTTTGAGGCAAGTAAGTCTCTATTGTCCCATTTTGTAGATATGAAACTAGACTTAGAAGATAAAATGACTTAGCCAGAGTCATTAAGCACAGATGATATGGATTCCAAATATATGTATATTTGTTAATCCTCACTCGAGGATATTTTTTCATTGATTTTTAGAGAGAGTGGAAGGGGAGGTGGCGGGGAGAGAGAAAGAAAAACATGGATGTGAGAGAGACACTTCGATTGGTTTCCTCCTGCATGGGTCCCCACAGGGGTTAGCAATTGAACCTGCAACCCATGTAAATACCCTTCACTAGGAATTGAACCTGAGACCCTTCTGTGTGGAGGCTGACATTCTAACCATTGAGCACACTGGCCAGGGCCCAAATTTTATATTTTTTAACTTACTATGCTACCATCAACATCTATCTTTAAAAACAAGTTAAAAAATTAAAGAACATCACAAATCCTAATTGTATGCTACCTTATCATTAAAAAATAATGAAATCATGTAACAATTGTTTCTTATTTATTTCTAAGACCTATACTTGTATTAAGTATGGACAGTCTACCTTTTAATCCTCCCCCTTTCAGAATAATTTTGTATTTAGTTCTATCATATGTATTAATACTGCATTTCCCTTTTAGGTTGTCACAGCTCATGCAGTTCGAGTCCCTGTCACCAGCAACCTGAGTGCCAACATTACTGGTTTTTTGCCTATTCATTGTATTTACCAGCTTCTCAGGAGTCGTTCCTTTACCAAGCACAAAGTGTCAATAAAAGTACGGCCTTACATTTATATTTTAAGCTACACCCTCAGTTAATGTTTTTTTCCCAGTCCTGGTTCATTTTTTAGGCCTTTACTGTGGGTTTTGTGTATGAAATATATCTTCTTAGAAGTCATTCACATAGGTATAGTAATTAGGAACTTAATTTTAGGTTTTTTAAATAATAAAAATTTAGTTATTTACAAAATGTACAGTGTTAATAATTCATTTATATTCTCATTAATAGCATATGACTATTTCATTAAGCCTTAGTAAGAGATTGCCATTTTCTATACTAATAGTTTGGTTTTATTCACCAAACTGAGAAAGTTGCTAGTCATCCACAGCCAGCTTGTACATATTTTGATATGTTTTCAATTTGTGATAGTTGGCTATGTCAAACAGTTAAAAGGGCCTCCAAGGAAAGGCTGAATCCCAGGAGGCATAGAAATCTGTTTGAACCTTTTCTAGAGGCTCTTTTATTTATAAAAAACAATGAACAATATGTGCATTTTTTTCATTTTTAAATGAGCGATATGTGCATTGATATCACTTTTAATTATCCTTGTTTTTATGATTTATTGAAGTTATTTTCTAGCTATTTGGTGTCTTCTACTTTATATTTTTAGCAAGTGAAATAGATACGAATTAAGAATCCAAATGCACACCCAACATTTCTGCATGTCCCCAGTCTGTGTAGAGTTAAGTGACAGTCTCTCATAAGTGGTTTTCAAAGCCACTTTCTTGATCCATCTGTGGGTTTGCTCAGTGAAGAACCATTCCTCTTCCTAAATTTCTCTCTGCTGTGAGGTCTTCTACAACAACAGATAAGGTGCTGTACATTCAGATATAGCAGGGACTTAGTTTTCTCGCCACTACTTAAAAACAAATAAATTAAAAACTGAAAGTTCAAATTCAAAACCCAAACTCATCATTTTAGATTTATCTTTCACTGGATAATATTTTCAATTAGATATAAAAGTAGTTTATATTTTTAAATCAAAGACAGTGTGAAATTGAAGAATATATTTTTAACTGCTAAAAGTTAATAGTGAGGTGCACTGATTCCTGAATCATGTAAAATTGTATGTGCTATTAAAATTTCACTTGCTTTTTCTTGTTGCCATAATTGATTTAGTGCCTATCATCTTTTTTTTTTTTTTTTAGGACTGGATTTATAGACAGCTGTGTGAAACCTCCATCCCACTCCATCCTCAGTTACTTCCTC
Source organism: Myotis davidii (assembly GCF_000327345.1). Classification (NCBI taxonomy): domain Eukaryota; kingdom Metazoa; phylum Chordata; class Mammalia; order Chiroptera; family Vespertilionidae; genus Myotis; species Myotis davidii. The sequence continues at coordinate 592,469 of NW_006295564.1, read as the reverse complement.
TGATTGACGTGTACATAAATTCTGTACTTACTCCTGCATCTAAATCTAATCCAGAAGCCACAAATCAGCCAGTCACAGAACAGGAGATACTTGACATTTTCCAAGGAGTCACTGGGGTAAAATAGTGATTTTTTTACATTAATAAGCTTATTGTTCTTTTAGTTTATTCTTTAACTTATTTCATTTTTCTTTTACCAATTATTAGAGGACTTCTATGTGGTTCTGGATTAAAATGGGATTAAATTTCTTTAGATTACTTATAAAAATTTAAAGAATGATATTCCAAGTATTTTGTTGAGGCATTTTTAAAGTATATTTTTATTGATTTCAGAGAGGAAGGGAGAGGGAGAGAGATAGAAACATCAGTGATGAGAGAGAATTATTGATCGGCTGCCTCCTGCATGCCCCTCACTGGGGATGAGCCCGCAACCCGGGCATGTGCCTTGACTGAGAATCGAACCATGACCTCCTGGTTCATATGTCAATGCTCAACCACTGAGCCACACCAGTCGGGCGAAAAGGCATTTTTTGAGGAATTCTTTTAAAAGCTTCACTTTAACGTCAGGCATGCCTGGAGAATGTGTGTTGATCAAAGGACTATGTAATATTCAACAGAGGTTTATTTAGCTTCCTGTGATTTTAGCTATACCTAGATTCATTTGTTGTAAATTTGAAGAAAATATTTTTCTCTATTTTTTTAAAAGGAAAAATAGTCACATGTTTTAACAAATATATTTTAATGTGTAATACTTTTTTAGGAGTTATTTTCTTTATGGTAATTTCAGATAAGACTTTAGACTCCTGTAAACCTTTTTCCAGACACAGCCTGATGGGATTTCTGTTGAATAACAGCTGTTGCCCTTCATCTCCCATGCCATCTCAAATTTAATTTAAACTTCAAGTTGTCTCTCTGAGTAATGCAAACACAGCAATATTCCTCCTGTTTTGGGAGCAGCAACACTGAATAGTCTATTTTGAATACTTTTGCTATCAAAAAAGCATTCATGAAATTTAACATTATTTTAAAGCATTTCTGTTACCTCCAGAGCGACAACACCCGCCTCAGTCAGCGTTTCAGTATCACAGCACAGCTTTTGGTGCTTTACTACATACTGTCTTATGAGGAAGCTCTCCTAGCAAACACAAAGACTTTAGGTAAGTTGTGCATGGGGGAGTGTTTCTAGTGAGAGTTCATTTTATTTGCTTATATTTTGTTACTCCTCAAGCTGTTATATGAGAAAGTCAGGTCAACTATTCTAACAAGCTTCAGCATGATTCTGTAGCAGCGGTTCTCAACCTATGGGTCGCAACCCCTTTGGCGGTTGAACGACCCTTTCACAGGGGTCACCTAAGACCATCCTGCATATCAGATATTTACATTACGATTCATAACAGTAGCAACATTACAGTTATGAAGTAGCAACGAAATTAATTTTATGGTTGGGTCACAACATGAGGAACTGTATTTAAAGGACCAGAAGGTTGAGAACTACTTTCTATAGTCTTTGCAGTGTAGGCATTGTATATACTCTGATGCATGAATACATGTATGTTACCCCTTCGGGCTCAGTCCTTAGGCTAATTTAATAGATAACTGAATTGCCTGTATTTTAATAATTTTAATGACCTTATTAACTAAATGTAAATATAGAGAGAATCTCTGGAGTGATTCTGTGAGAGGTGACAGAGATGGGATATAGAAGACAAATGGAGGGATTGGCCTTGCTTGGAGAATTTTTTCCCTCGATGTAGATTTTTTTTTTCTAGTTCTAGTTTCTTATCTCCAAGGGGAATAAATAATTGCAGAATATGTCACAGCATGGGAAACTTTGCTCTTGAATGGCCAAAAAGATAATTATCTGCCTCAAATTTATTCCTGTCTGTGAAGTTGTATTGTAGTTTCAGTACCTTATTAACTGTTCTGTTTTGGCCCTAATAATAAACATTAACAGCCACCAGGTAGCTATAGAAAGCTCAAATATGGAATTCCTAAAATTTGATATTGAATGAAGTATTAGGATATCACAGTCTTTTTTTAAAAAGTGTGTATGTGTGTATATGTATATATTTTTTCACATACACATATATTTTTGGTTTTAAAAATATATAATACATGTGTGTAGTTTTAGTTAAATATTGTATTAATCCAAAAGAATATGTGTAAGAAATAAAGAGTAATATAATAAATCTCTGTGTACTATTACCCAGTTAATATATGAGCATTACCATTATATTTCCAGTTTTTTGGGGGTTTTTTTGGTCTTAAATATGTTTTTATTGATTTTAGAGAGAGTAGAAAGGAGAGGGAGGGAGGGAAGGAGAGAGAGAGAAAGAGAGAGAGAGAGAGAGAAAGAGAAACAGCGACTATCTGCTTCCTATATGCCTCCTACTGAGGATTGAGCCAGCAACCTGGGCATGTGACCTGACTAGAATTGAACCGGTGACCTTCTGGTACATGGGATGATGCTCAAACTGAACCACACCGGCCAGTTTTTATACTTAAAAAATGTTTCCTATTTATTACATCTAAAGACTTTATTACTAGGTAATACAGTTTATTTTTAGATACTTTTGAAGTTAAAGATAATAGTAATTAATATTGAACATATGGAACTATAAAGCAGCCAGTGGAATCCTAAATGCAATCTCATTCCTTTTTGTTTTTAATCCTCACCCAAGGACATGTTTTTATTGATTTTTAGAGCAAAAGTAAGGAGAGAAAGAGGGAGTTGTGAGAGAAGGAAGTGAAATTTATAGTGCCCAACTTCCTTTAAAAAGCATCAGTCACCACAGTTAGACATGATTAGATTAAGACTGCTGGAGTCATGAGCTTTAGTTTAAGCATGTGGTCATGCCTGTATTTGGTCTTCCTAATGAGATTTGGGAGTCTAGACTTACCACTTTTTTAGTGTGAGACATTTCTGCATATGGCTTCTCTCACTCATGATTTTCCTCCCACTAGTTTCAGTTTTGGGACATTTTCCAGATCTTGCCCTTGGAATGTTCTTGCTCTTCTGTGTATTTACTGTTTGCGAGCAATCCTTCATCTTCTATGAGTTGTAGTCTCAGATTAAGTGAATTAAAAGTAATTTAACATTGTGTTCCCATTTGGGTTGAAGGTTAAGATTTCTGTTGTTTCTGACACTTTATTTTTCTTATGCTTTTTACCTTTGACTGACAGCTGCCATGCAAAGAAAGCCAAAATCATATTCGGCCTCTTTAATGGATCAGATTCCTATCAAATTCCTTATTCGACAGGCTCAAGGGCTGCAGCAGGAGTTGGGAGGTATTTGTTTTACTTACTTTTTACTGCTAACATCCACTGTTAAACATTTTCTTCTGTTTATGTTATAAATTTAATAGACGCTCAATATTAAAAATTCAGAATATTCCAGAGTGAAATTCCTGTGTACCTCCCTCTCTAATCTTACTTCTTGAAACACCCCCTCCTCCCCTGCCCAAATCCTAGCTGTTTTATTTTGGTGTGTAATTTCAGACCTTTTTTTTAATCCTCACCTGAGGATATTTTTCCCTTGATTTTTAGAGAGAGGAACAGAGAGAAACACATCAATTGGTTGCCTTGGGCTGGGGAGGAGCCTGCAACTGAGGTATGTGCCCTCGACCAGAATAGAACCTGGAACCCATCGGTCCGCAGGCCAATGCTCTGTCCATTGAGCCAAACCGGCTAAGGCCAGACCTTTTTTTATACAAGTTGATCAATGAAATTGCACGTATTCAACTATTCAAAAATTTAATTTCATATGGTTGAAGAGAATAGATACATACATGAGTAAAATTAAAATAAGATATTATAAATGTTATTATATCTGTCTCTTCTGAGATTTGCTTTTTGTCTGGGAGTCTTGGAAATCTTTTCATGTCAGTACATGTACATTATTGTTTTTAACTGCTTCATAATACTCCATAGCATGAAATTACTGTAATATTTTTATTGTAAAACTGTCAAATAAAAATGCAATATTTTTTGAAATTCATTTTTTCCTTATTTCTGTTTATCATGTTTGAGTTTGGGTTTTGTTTGTTTCTTTGAAGCTCAAATTTTCTATTTTTTTCTTTATTATTGTTGGTTTCAAGGAGGAACATGAACCTTCTTTGGTCATCTTTAGGTAGATATCTGCATTTATTGTATCTTTGCTTAATTTATTTTCAAAGAAATGATGTTATATCTGGTAGCATTTGGCAACACATGTTTTTTTAAAGATATTAGGAATGTAAATTAATTTGCACTATTGTAAGCAGTCATTTTTGTGACTGTTTTGGGATAGTCTTAATTTTACATATATTTGTGCATTTAGATATTTAAATTTTAAAATAATACTACTTTTAGCCCTAACCAGTTTGGCTCAGTGGATAGAGCATCTGCCTGTGGACTCAAGGGTCCCAGGTTCAATTCCGGTCAAGGGCATGTACCTTGGTTGAGGGCACATCCCCAGTAGGGGGTGTGCAGGAGGCAGCTGATTGATGTTTCTCTCTCATCGATGTTTCTAACTCTCTCTTCCTCTCTGTAAAAAATCAATAAAATATATTTAAAACAATAATAATACCACTTTTGATTGTTACAGTGTCCTTTTAAACAAAAACATTATTTATTTATTTATTTTAAAATATATTTTTATTGATTTCAGGGAGTGAGAGATAAAAACATCAATGATGAGCCAAAACCGGTTTGGCTCAGTGGATAGAGCGTCGGCTTGCGGACTGAAAGGTCCCGGGTTCGATTCCGGTCAAGGGCATGTGCCTGGGTTGCGGGCACATCCCCAGATAAAATATATTTAAAAAAAAAAAAAAAAAACATCAATGATGAGATAGAAACATTCATTGGCCTCCTTCTACATGCCCCCGCACTGGGGATCCAGCCCACAACCCAGGCATGTGCCCTGATCAGAATTGAACTGTGACCTTCTGATTCATAGGTTGATGCTCAACTATTGAACCATGCCGGCCGGGCGAGAAACATTAATTTTAAGCAGTTTCTTTCTTTTTTTTAATATATATATTTTTATTGATTTCAGAGAGGAAGGGAGAGGGAGAGAGAGATGGAAACATCAATGATGAGAGAGAGACACCGATTAGCTGCCTCCTGAATGGCCCCCACCGGGGATTGAGCTAGCAACCCGGGCATGTGCCCTTGACTAGAATTGAACCCGGCACCCTTCAGTCGGAGGCTGATGTCATATCCACTGAGCCAAACCAGCCAGGGCTTAAGCAGTTTCTATAAGAAAGGAAGCAGATGCTTTCCCTTCTGGGACTAAGCAGTGGTATTAGGAGTTGATTTAAATTGCATAATAAGGGAGTGATTGGATCTAAAGTACTTTTATTACTACTAATACTATTATTACTACTCTTATAACTCTGATGATAATATAGTAACAACAATATTTATTAGGTTATTTATGTGCCAACACTTGTTTCTCCATAAATTTTTGCAGTATCATAATTTGTCATTATTTATTTAAAAAAATTTTTTTGGAGAACATTTATTGGTTAAATTACATAGGTAGAAGGAATGGGCTTAGGAAACAAGTTATAGAGGTAAAGGAAGGGCCCTTGGAGCTTGGGAGTGAGGAAGCCAATGGTAATGTGCCTGGGGCTAGGAAGGGGAGGGAGAAAGGGAAAGGCACAGGCATGTTCCTGGAAGGAGAGTGCACTGGGTCCTCAGGCCTGCTGGGGTCCGACCCCAGCGGGTCCAGGGGTCCCCAAAGGTGTGGACGGAGTCGGGGA
>NW_006295564.1:583140-586475 GCF_000327345.1 Myotis davidii | reverse complement strand
TGAAAGAGATTAATTACCCGCCTGGCACTTAGTGAAGGGGTTTTATTCCCTCCCTAACTTCAGGGGAAAATCCCTACCTGGGGAAACAACCTTACTCGGAGAGGTGACCTTGGTTAAAACACAACACCAAGAAGGTGAGCAAACATATTAAGAACAGTATGCTATATATGCCAGGTCCCTTGAAACAGCAAGGATGGACTGGCTCCTGGCACAGGCCTAAGGGTTTAAAGGGTGGAGATTTTAGGGGAGGTCCCAGGGAAGATCTTAATAGAATATTCAGTAGCTTTCCAGGTGTGTTCATTCAGGGTTGTGGTCTCCACTGATTGATTGGCCACCACCAGGGCAGGGGGGCATTATTCCATGCAGTTGGTCCTGAAGTCGACAGTGAACCATGGTTTATTTTGTTGCTTATCTGGACCTAGAGATGAAATACAACTGAGGCCTCGATGTTATCTCTAGGGAGGAAAGGTCAGAGGGTCAGCTCTATGCTCTGGAAGGAAAAGCCAGCCTGGGGCAAGGTCCCACTCTATTGTTGTAGGCAGCAGAACCGCACCAGGTGTCGGACCACTGGGGTCAGACCAAACCAGGGTTCAACAACCTGGGTATTTGACTTCTGGCTAAGAAAAGAATTCAGAACCAAGACCCAAACTCGCTAGAGAAAATTTATTTGAGCAAGCAAAGAGAAAGTACACTCAAAGAGAAATTTCGAGCGGGTGGCTCAAATAGCTACCTATTTTGTCATTATTGATATTTTCTAATAACTAGAGGCCTGATGCATGAAATTTGTGCAAAAGTAGGCTTTCCTTCCCCCAGCTGCTGGCACTGGCTTCCCCGTGGCACCTGAGACCCAGGCTTCCCTCCAGCCGCTGGCAGGCACCCGGGACCTGGGCTTCCTTCATAGCCCTGGCTTCGTCTGGAAGGACGTCTGGTCTAGTTTGCATATTATGCTTTTATTATTATAGATAGTCATGAATAGGCAAACGATGTTATAAGCAAAAGGTTGGAAACAAGACTTCGATTTAATAAAAGGAAGATTTCTCATACCATTTGAGCTTCCTTAACCACCCCCCCCCCCTTTTTTTTCTTTTCTTTTTTTTTCTTGAAGTCAGTCAAATGTGGTTGTATGGAGAGAGACAATCTTAACCCCTGTTTTTAAAAAGTAGACTTTATTTTATTTTTTCCTTTTTAAAAATTTTATCTTTAGTTATTAGTTTCATGTGTACAACATAGAGATTCAATATTTATCTACCTTACAAAGTAGTCACAATAAGTCTAGTTACCGTCTATCACTGTACATGCTTATTATATAATTATTAGAGGCCCAGTGCACGAATTTGTGCATTGGTGGGATCCCTCGGCCTGGCTTGCACCCTCTTTCAATCTGGGACCCCACCAGTGCACGATCAGGGCTGGGGAGGGATTGTGAGAGGGCTCCAGGGCATGTCCGGCCATTCTCATCCAGTCCCAATTGGCTGGGCCCCAGCAGCAGGCTAACCTACCAGTCGGAGTATCTGTCCCCTGGTAGTCAGTGCACGTCATATCTACCAGTCAAATAGTCAAACGGTCACTTAGGCTTTTATATATATAGATAATATTGACTCTATTCCCTGTGCTATACATTATATCCTTCTAAATTATTTTATAACTGGAAATTTGTACTTCTTAATCCTTTTCCTCTTTTCCATTTGTCTCCCCTCTGGAAACTGTCCCTAACCCTTGAAGGAAGACAAATCAACCCTCTGTGGATATCATCAGTACTGCTTCAGTTGGCCGACATACTTAGCTGTGTGACTTTGGCAACCTTAATGTCTTCAGCCTGTTTCCTTACAGTAGAATGGAGACAATATTGCTTACCTTGTGAGACTGTTAAGGTGAAGTGAGAAAATGTACATAAAGTGCTTGAGGCCTTTTAGTATCCAAAAGTGGGCAACTTAAATCTTACCCATCTATAGCAATGATTGTCAACTGGGTAGAGAAGACATGTTCTCTGAGAGAAGCCTATCAGAATTCCTGAGTGAGGCCTTTTTCAAACCCTATGTGATTTCCCCCAAGTGGATATTTTTTTCTCTCCTTTTTTTTCCTTCTCCCCTTAACTCTTGAACTATTGCTATGCCAAATAACATTTCCTGACTGGAGACTTTTATTTTGGGATAGTGTTGAAGAAAGCTTGAGAACTTTTGATGAAAGAAGTAGTTTCCAATGTTCTGTGCATCAGATCACTTGGTTTTCTTTATTTGAGCAGATTCCCAAGCTGAACTGCTGACCAGGTTCCCAAACGTAGTATGCATGCACAAGAAGTGCAGATTCCTTTGGCTTGCTGAAAATGGAAGGGAGAAGGGAGAGAGGAGAGATGATTTTGGTGTTTAAGAATGAAGAATCCAATGGACTTTTTATATATTTTCAAGGGTTGCACTCTGCTTTACTACGTCTCCTTGCAACTAACTATCCACATTTATGCATTGTGGACGATTGGATCTGTGAAGAAGAAATCACAGGAACTGGTGCCCTGCTGAGGCGAATGCTCCTGACTAACAATGCCAAAAACCACTCTCCCGAACAACTCCAAGAAGGTACAGTAAATTGATAGTCCTTGTATCCCTTTAGTAGTATCAAGAAATGTGAGGCTCATTAAATTCTTAAAATCATGCAGAATTTTCCTGGGGATATAACAGTGCTTTTGTGAGTATATTTTAAGTAATTCTCTTTGAGTGTGAGGGCTTAAAAACCTTTTTTTTATATCGATTTTAGTGAGAGGAAGGGAAATAGAAAGAGAAAGAGAAACATCGATTTGTTGTTCTACTTGTTTATGCATTCATTGGTTGACTCTTGTATGTGCCTTGACTGGGGATTGAACCCCCGCAACCTTGGTGTGTTGGGACTATGCCCTAACGAACTGAGCTATCTGGCCAGGGCAAGTTTGAATTTTAACCATTTTTTTCTGACACACTTCTGTTTCCTTGTAGTTACTAAGTTATGTCACTACATAGGTCATGTGGTTTTAGGAAGGTCCTGACCTGGTCAGAACAATGAACGGGCTTTGAATGGGTTGGTATTCTAGCTCAACACTTGAGTCAACTAGAAATATGAAGTGAGCCACACTTATAATTTTAACTTTTCAATAGCTACATTAAAAAGTTAAAAACAGGCAAAATTAATTTTAGTAATTATTTTATTTAGTGGAATATATCTAATATATTATCATTTCATCATGTAATCAACATATACAAAACTATTAATGAGATATTTTACTGTTTTTCCATACCATATCTTTGCAATCTGGTGTGTATTTTATACTTAGAGCACATCATATTTTGTAGCAACTACATTTCAAGTGC
>NW_006295564.1:549351-583008 GCF_000327345.1 Myotis davidii | reverse complement strand
CAAATGAATACTATTGCCAAAAGCAATACTAGGGAATATTTTCATATTTCAGTCAATTTTTAAAATCAGTCTGAATCATCAAGAAAATGACATTTGTCTTTGAGTTGCTACTGTGAATTTAGAAATAATATATTTTTTGTTCTCTATGAAATAATTACAGTTAACATGAATTTTTCTTAAGGTCTTTACTCTAAATATAGCCAAAACTATATTGGATTGAAATTTTACTTTTTTTAAAGCAACATTGTTTTCTTGATTTGCTTGACCTATAGTTTGATAATGCAGCAATTTTCAGCCAGTGTGACACAAGAATATTTAAAACATGCAATACCTCTTTTCCCTTAGATTATCAAATAAAAAATGACAAGAGCCAACACAACAATAGACGTCAGGTGTGAAGGAATCAAAATTATACCTATTTTTTTTTCATATTGTCAAAAAATATATGTTTTGGTGTGCCACAGAATTTTAGTAATTAGTTTATGTGTGCCATGAGATGAAAAGGGTTGAAAATGGCTACTCCAGGTGATAATGATGGCAGATGTGTGGCACTGTGGCATCTGTGTAGGCTCTGAGCTGGATGTGTGAATGTTAACCATTTTTTTCTGACACACTTCTGTTTCCTTGTAGTTACTAAGTTATGTCACTACATAGGTCATGTGGTTTTAGGAAGGTCCTGACCTGGTCAGAACAATGAACGGGCTTTGAATGGGTTGGTATTCTAGCTCAACACTTGAGTCAACTAGAAATATGAAGTGAGCCACACTTATAATTTTAACTTTTCAATAGCTACATTAAAAAGTTAAAAACAGGCAAAATTAATTTTAGTAATTATTTTATTTAGTGGAATATATCTAATATATTATCATTTCATCATGTAATCAACATATACAAAACTATTAATGAGATATTTTACTGTTTTTCCATACCATATCTTTGCAATCTGGTGTGTATTTTATACTTAGAGCACATCATATTTTGGAGCAACTACATTTCAAGTGCTCAATAGCCAGATGTGGTTAGTGATTATTCTACTGAAAAGCACAGTTCTAGAAATTTTTTATTAACAGTAATCTGCTAGGTGCTTACAACTTATAAAGGGGGCACCCAGAAGAAGGCATCAAGAAGTTTGCATCCTTCAAATGAATACTATTGCCAAAAGCAATACTAGGGAATATTTTCATATTTCAGTCAATTTTTAAAATCAGTCTGAATCATCAAGAAAATGACATTTGTCTTTGAGTTGCTACTGTGAATTTAGAAATAATATATTTTTTGTTCTCTATGAAATAATTACAGTTAACATGAATTTTTCTTAAGGTCTTTACTCTAAATATAGCCAAAACTATATTGGATTGAAATTTTACTTTTTTTAAAGCAACATTGTTTTCTTGATTTGCTTGACCTATAGTTTGATAATGCAGCAATTTTCAGCCAGTGTGACACAAGAATATTTAAAACATGCAATACCTCTTTTCCCTTAGATTATCAAATAAAAAATGACAAGAGCCAACACAACAATAGACGTCAGGTGTGAAGGAATCAAAATTATACCTATTTTTTTTTCATATTGTCAAAAAATATATGTTTTGGTGTGCCACAGAATTTTAGTAATTAGTTTATGTGTGCCATGAGATGAAAAGGGTTGAAAAATTGCTGTGATGGAGCAATATTACTTCATCTTTGGTAAGCTGTATGGAATTTAGATTATGACTGCTACGTTTTCCTTTTAGCATTTTCAGCTGTCCCAGTCAGTCACACACAAGTGATGCAGATTCTGGAACACTTGACTCTACTCTCTGCCAGTGAACTCATACCATATGCAGAAGTATTAACATCCAATATGAACCAGCTGTTGAATGCAGGGGTTCCGCGGCGAATTCTTCAAACAGTCAATAAACTGTGGATGGTTCTTAACACTGTGATGCCTAGAAGGTAATTTTAGTGTATTATTACATATAATGTGTTGCAGTGATTATATACAATAACCTAAACTTAAATGTTAAAGAAAATTGAATATTTGAAGAATGTCTGTGGGTGGAGTCAAACATTGGTATTTTTGTAAACGATTCTCTAGATGATTTCAATGTGCAGTAAGTTTAAAGAACATTGATTACTTATTTAGTCTTTAGTCAAATGTGTCTCTACTCATCCACAGATTGTATGGGCTGACTTACAATACTGGGCTGACTTAACCTGAGATTTTGATTCAGGAGATCTGGAAATATTTGTACTTTCTAAATAAAAAAATAATTTTAAATTATAAGTAAATTAAATTTCATATTAATTATAAAGAAATTAATTATAAGTAAACTGACACAGAAATTAATAAATGGACATAACTTTAAAAGTTAAATATTATATAAGGTCTGCCTATACCTTCCTGTTTTAGAATATTATTCCTTAAAGACAACTATTTTCAGCTTTTATCTTTTTATTCTGGCATTAATGTTTCTCCATATGTCACAATAATATGCTTATAATTACTATGATTTCCTGACTTTCCAATTTAGAAGTTATCTTTTGAGTTCCTACTATACAAGATGAAGATTTAGTACCTGCTTTCTCCCCTGTGAGTCCCTCGTCCACCAGTACATACTTTCTCTTTCTCCTTTTCTCTCAACGTAGTTATCTCAAAATTTTTGGTTATAGCAATCTTCACTGTGCATATTATTATGACTACATAAGTGTTATTTATAGTTCATCTGTGGAATATCCTTTGATTATAATTTCCTACTTATACAACTGCCTCCTCCCCACCCCGCACACAAACCCTACTTGCCTGTATCCATTCACTCAGATTTTGTATCAATAACTTATTCATCCCTAAACTCCATTATTGAGAGGAAACTTACTTCACAGTTAGTTATAACACATCAGTAACATTTTTTTCTTGGAAACATTCCTCTCACAGCTTTTTCTCATGCTTGAATATGGGATATGCACAGTAGCCATCTGGAATTGCTTTGTCTCGTTTCTTTGTTGGATTCCATGTTTTTCTCTTAGTCGGTTTAGTTCCTCATTTTAGTGCGTGGAACTTACACTCAAGTTGCTACCTGAGAAAAAGGTGTTTGGGAAACATTTTTTTTTTTGAGACTTGTCTGTCTGAGAAGATTTTTATTTTCCCCCTCACATGTGATTGATATTTAGCCTCAATGTAGAATTCTAGCTCATTTTTCCTTTCAGAAATTTGAAGGCTTCCTTCTATTGACTGAATTGGAGCTTCCCTTACTGGTGTTGAATAATGATGTTATACCAATTCCAAATCTTTAAAAAAAATTATTTTATTGATTTCAGAGAGGGAGAGATAGAGATAGAGATAGAAACATCACTGATGAGAGAGAATCATTGATAGGCTACCTCCTGCACACCTCACACTGGGGATTGAGCCTGCAACCAGGCATGTGCCCTGACCGGGAATTGAACCATGACCTCCTGGTTCATAGGTCTATCAATGCTCAACCATTGAGCCACATTGGTTGGGCTTTCCTTTATCTTAAAAATTTGTTTTTTGACTATACTTTTTTGGATATTTCTTCAATGTTATCATCTGATCTTTCCTTTTCTTTCCTTTGAATTAAAAAAATTCTGTTATATTCTTAATTTCTAAGAGCTCTGATCTGAATATTTTAGAATGCCTCCTGTTCTCGTTTTCATATATGAAATATCCTATCCTTTGCAGTGGTCGGCAAACTCATTAGTCAACAGAGCTAAATATCAACAGTACAACGATTGAAATTTCTTTTGAGAGCCAAATTTTTTAAACTTAAACTCTATAGGTAGGTACATTGTTATTAACTTAATTAGGGTACTCCTAAGCCTTAGGAAGAGCCACACTCAAGGGGCCAAAGAGCCTCATGTGGCTCGCGAGCCGCGGTTTGCCAACCACTGCTTTAAGGATATTAATTATAGGTTTAAAAAATTTATTTTCCTTCTCATCCAAACATTCTGTTTCTTGGAGTCCCATTCCTTCTGTTTGTATATTTTAATCTTTCAAAATAGAAGCGTTCTTGAAATGTCTGATCATTCTTGGCTGTCCATTCATATTTAAGAGTGGACAACCTGTGTGTGTGAGGTGGGACTAGTGGTCTCCTGGGTTTCACTGTAGAAGATCAGGTACCCTCCACATTGATAGGTCATTCAATAATTCTGATGTGCAGTCAGGTTAATAACTATGTTTATAGTCTGTTGATGTCTCATCTCAAAGTGGCACCTCACATTAAAATTTTATGATGACAAATATAGAACAGTAACTTAATTTGTGGGGCCAAATACAGTTTGAAAGTGCAAACTTTGGTAAGATTTCATTTATAGGTATTATATTACTGTTTTATAGATGAGGAAACAGTTCAGACAGGCTCAATTACTTACATAGTCATAGCAAGTATGGTATTACTGAGGATTTAATTCAGATTTTTATTTTAAATGCCATGATTAGTCCATTACACTGGTGAAGAATTTTGAAACTACTTTGTGTTTAATGTTTTTACTTCATTTGTTTTAGAGACATAACAATAGATTAGATTTCTATAGTTTTTAATTTTCAAAGTTCATTCACACCAGCTTTCTATTTCTCCCCCTGAATATATCTTTTTAAGATAGAAAGGACTAGATGGCTACATGTTTCAATCATAACATAATTGTTTTTGAACGTGATTATTTTCTCATCAGGCTGTGGGTAATGACAGTCAATGCACTTCAACCTTCAATAAAGTTTGTTCGACAACAAAAGTATACTCAGAATGACCTGATGATAGATCCTCTCATTGTTCTAAGATGTGATCATAGGGTACACAGGTATGTATCATTTGAATTTCATTTTTATTATAGAGTTTTACTTTGGAGAGTCAAAGAAATTCAATTTAGACATATCTAAGGTTCTTGTAGTAACTGGTTCTTGTAGTATGATCTGTGAGGTGGGTTTTTTTTTAAGTTGTCTATGTTGATATATTCAGTTTAATATTTAATATGTGATTAGTAAATCTAGCCTTAAAGAAATGTCCTTCTTGTGTTGGCAACCCTCAATAATGGCTGTTCTTTCTCTCAGAACAAGACCAGTAAAGAATAATACCATTTCTGCTAGCATTGTTGAAAAGGCTTTTAAAGAAATTGATTTATTGTGAACCATTACATGCATTATAACTGTGATCTTTTTGGCATCCTCACTTGTGATGTTAGCTTCACTGAGTCCATATTTGTCTATATTTCCTTGCCAGTTGCCAAACTTAATTGCTTTGAAGTGGCTTCACTTCAAGGGGCATAATTAATTAATTCACATCATTAATGTTTGAATCTCTGTTTGCTAAATAATATCAAAGATATATAAGTTGAGGGGCCTGCCTTCAAAGTGATTATCACCTTCATAAGACAAATAAATGGAAAGTTAAATAATATGGTCACAGGTAGATGAATGGTATAGTAAGTGAATGCTGTTAAAACTCCAGGAAAGATGAGGAGGAAGTCAGACCTGAGTAGTATTTTAAAGGATAAAAATAGGATTTAGATCAGTGGTTCTCAACCTTTGGGCCCTTTAAATACAGTTCCTCATGTTGTGACCCAACCATAAAATTATTTTCGTTGCTACTTCATAACTGTAATGTTGCTATGTTATGACTCGTAATGTAAATATCTGATATGCAGGATGGTCTTAGGTGACCTCTGTGAAAGGGTTGTTTGACTGCCAAAGGGGTCACGACCCACAGGTTGAGAACCGCTAATTTAGATGACCAGACTATAATGGTGGTGGTTAGGGGGTCAGGGAAGATATTGTGGGCAAAAGAATAGTATAAACAAAAGTGTAGAAGCAAGAATAAAAAGGACTAGTGCAGAAGGATGAGTTTTTAAGAACAATTTTAGAATTGGAATATTAGGGTCATACTATGGGGAGGGGAGCCTTGAGTAATAGGCTAATGAGGTCATTTAGGTGGTAATTTAAGAAGGGAAGCTTTGCACTAGGTGGTTTAAAGAAACGAGTAAAGACTAACTAGAATATACTCTATAGACTCATCTGCCCTCAATTCTGGGGATGATATTCTTGAAGTGACAAAACCTTCCAAATCAGCCAAATATGATTTGGCAAGCTCAGAGTCTCATAGAAAATAGGAATCAGAAGAATAAATACTAGTAGTATAAGTGACATTAAATATCTGATAAAAGGAAAACAATCTATATATATAAAAGGCTAATATGCAAAATGTCCCCTCGGGAGTTTGACTAGTAGACCAGTTTGATCACTCGCTATGATGTGTGCTGACCACCAGGGGGCGGTGCGGAACAAAGGAAGGCCCTGGTTGGCAGCCAGAGGCCCAATTGGCCCTGATTGCTGGCCAGGCCTAGGGACCACACCCGTGCATGAATTTCGTGCACCAGGCCTCTAGTAATAATACTTCTAGAAAAGAGCCACTTCTAAAACAATTTTTCAGTGTTAAAAATCTACCTAAGTAGGTAACTTTTCACCTGAAGTGCCTCCAGTTGTTCAGGAAGTTGTTAAATTATGCCATCATATGTATGTAATGTTTTTGTAGCCTGGATTTTTTACTTCACTTCTGAACCTTTTCTCATTTTAATATTCTTATATTACATGATATCCACATAGATATGCTTAGCTCAGTCTCTTATTATTAGATATTTTGTTTATTTCTATGTTTTGTTATCAATAGTGCTGTGGTGACTGTTCTATGTACTGAGTATTTCCTCAGAATATATTCTTTTTTAAAAAAAATTTTTTTTGTTAATCCTCATCTGAAGGTATTTTTCCCATTGCTTTTCAGAGAGACTTGAAGGGAGGGAGGGAGAGGGAGAGAGAGAAAGAGAAAGAAACATTGATGTGAGAGAAAAGAACAGTGACTGGTTGCTTCCCCTACACACCCTGATGGGGAGTGGGGAGCAAACCGGCAACCCAGGTACATGCCCTTGACCGGGAATTGAACCCACCACACTTAGGTGGAGGTGGGGTGGGGGCGTGGGAAGAGAGGCAACACTCTAACCACTTAGCAACACTGGCCAGGGCAGAATAGATTCTTAAAAATGGGATTATTGGGGCAAAAGTAACACACCCATTTTTAGGACTTTTGATTCCAATTTTAATTGTCATCCAGAAATGCTGAACCAGTTTACATTCCCATAACTGTGTTTGATATTACACACTTCCTACACTGTTTTATATATTTCCCAATTTCATAGGTGAAAAATGAATTCCCTTTTCAATTTATATTTTATTTTTATTTTTTAAATATATTTTATTGATTTCTTACAGAGAGGAAGGAAGAGAGATAGAGAGTTAGAAACATCAATGAGAGAGAAACATCGATCAGCTGCCTCCTGCACATCTCCCACTGGGGATGTGCCCGCAACCCAGGTACATGCCCTTGACCGGAATCGCACCTGGGACCCTTCAGTCCGCAGGCAGATGCTCTATCCACTGAGCCAAACCGGTTTCTTCTTTATATTTTAGCCTACCTTTATATTGGATTGCTTATCTTTTTTTTTTAAATTTTAAGAGCTCTTTATAAAGGATATTAGCTCTTTGTGTGTGTGTGTGTGTGTGTGTGTGTATTGCTGTTTTCCCTCTTATTCTATGGTTTTGTCTTTTAATTTTGTTGATTTTTTAACAGGTGGTCATTCACATGCATTTTAATAAAGTCAAATAATATGAAAAGATATACACATATAAAAATTCATGATATTTAGGATTTGCTTTGCACTAACTCAGTGTTGGTGATGGGAAAGTGGATGGAGGTATAGATGAAATCAGACTAGCCGTGTGTAGATAACTGTTGAAACTAGTGATGAGTTCTTGGAGGTTCATTATAATATTTCCTCTATTTTGTGTATATGGAAGTTTTCATAATACATGTTAATAAGTGAATAAACAAGAAGTTTCACAAGAAAAAGGTTCTTCAGTTGAAAAGTCTTGTTCTCTGTATCTCTACCATGCTGTCATTGCTAAAGCAAAATTCCTTTGTCCTCTTTGATCAATCCCAGTTCCATCTGTAGAGGAAACTGATGTCAGAATGGTGTGTATGTAGCTTTACTTTCTATGTATTTACTAATTTATAAATAGAAGTATTTACTTTTTTGTTTTGGGTAGTTTTAAAAAATAGTAGTAGTAGTATATTTTGGGAATTATTTTGTTCTTTTAAAAAAACTTACTATGCTCAACATTTCCCATATTAGTATGCATAGTTCTACCTCATTTGTTTTAACTGTTACATAGTATTCCATAATAGATTACTAGGCCTGTCCTCTAGAAACATACAAAATGTTTGGAGGAGAGTTTGGATTTTTTTTTTTTAAATGCATATTCCAGGTGATTCTTAATCTTCAATTTTGGGAAACACTGCTATAGTTTATTTAACCATTGACATATTTTTTCCACTGTAAATACATACATAGTTATTATAAAAAATGTAGACATTTCACAGAAACCATTGACATACTGGTATTTATGGACATTTAAGCTTTTCCAGTGTGCCACAGTTGTAAACAAAGCTATAATGCTATTTATGCACACATGCTAGTTTGCTCTGTGATAGACTGAGAAATGGCATTTTAGGGTTTTCTAAGGGCTCAGTTTAAAAATTTTAGTCATTACCAATTTATCTTTTTTGTTTCCTTTTTTACATTTAATTCAGTTATTCGAGGAATGAATAACTGTACTTATTTTATAGACGAGGAAACGGAGGCTCAGTAAATATTTTTTCCAGGTCAAGTGGATAAAGCACTCTTGGAATACAGAGTTGTCTTGCTCCAAACAAGCAAGAGTTAGGAGTAGAAAGAGTAAATATTCTGCTTCATCTTATCAATAATAGAATATTTCTCCTTCATTTTATCAATAATAGAATATTTCTCCTTGAAGACAGCTGCTTTGCATGATCAGATCAAAAAGATTTACTGGTAGTGCCATTTTCTGCAAAATAGAATGTCTTTTCTCTAGGGCATACATTATACATTATAGCTGGTAAGAGGAAATAAATACTCTTATAGAATCTTAAAATATAGAGAAATAAGACACATTGAACTTTTATTTTGAGAATGAATATTTCAGTGGGAAAAGTGTTATTTTCTACTGTTTTCAGGTACTGTTCAAGTTAAACTAATTGGTGATGTTCTGGCTAATTTATACATTTATATTCTTTCTCATGTATTTTTCTTCTTTCTGTATATAGATGCCCCCCACTGATGGATATTACTCTACACATGTTGAATGGATATCTTCTTGCATCCAAAGCTTACCTTAGTGCTCATCTGAAGGAAACAGCAGAGCAGGATAGGTCTTCCCAGAATAATACATTAGGTTTAGTTGGACAAACTGATGGCCCAGAAGTTACTAGAGAAGAATTGAAAAATGCATTACTGGCTGCTCAGGTAATATAAAGTAAAAGTTAGTAAAAAAGGGCAAGTGCTTCACTATTAATATAATCAGCTAAGTAGAAGGCATATTATGCTTTCTCTGTACAAAAGTGACATATTGTGCATTCCTTTTTTTATAGAATATAATATAATGGTGTTACCTTTACTTCTAAATATCAGAAGGACTGTATTACTAAAATCAGAAATAATATGATACTAATTTTTTTATCCTCACCCAAAGATTTGGGAGGAAGGAAGGGGAGAGAGAGAGAGAGAATGCGAAGAGAGAGAGAGAAACATCGATGTGAGAAATATCGATTGGTTGCCTCCTGTTCTCACCTTGACTGGGGATTGAAATACCTGCAACCTAGGTATGACCCCTGACTGGAAATTGAGCCCACAACCTTTTTGGTGTATAGGACGATGCTCCAGCCATCTAAGACACTCAGCCAGGGCTTCATGATACTAATATAACAGCCATTTAAATCAGATTTACATTTTAACAGAATATAAAACTTCTGCTTCTTAAAATCAAATGGTGGCTCTAGCCGGTTTGGCTCAATGTATAGAACATTGGCCTACAGACTGAAGGGTCCCAGGTTCGATTCCAGTCAAGGACACGTGCCTGGGTTGCAGGCTCGATCTCCAGTAGGGGGCATACAGGAGGCAACTGATGATCAATGATTCTCTTTTATCATTGATGTTTCTATATCTCTCCCTCTCCTTTCCTCACTGAAATCAATAAAAACATATTTAAAAAAAAAATCAAATGGAAAAAATTTAATGGTGGAGACGAACAGAACAAGAAATAGATAGTATATATGCAGAGTAGGGCAAAACTAGGTTCATAGGTGTATGTGAAACACAGTTTATTCTTGTGTTATTATTTACTAGTGGCCCAGTGCACAAATTCATGCACTGGTGGGGTCCCTCAGGGTGGCCTGTGGGGATCGGGCCCCAGCTTGTTCCTCCAGCTTTGCAACCCCGCAATCCTGCAGTCCCGCCTGGCACCTCGCCTTGGCCTGGTGCTGCCCCCTCACCTGCTCCACCATCCCGCCTGTGGGGCGAATAATCAGGGCTGGGCCCCCCACCCGGCTCCCTAGTGCCTGGGGGCCGGACAGCGGCCCTGCCCCCCTCCGCTGCCACCGCTGGTCACTGTTTGCAGGGCAATTGGCAGGGCCATTGGGCCCCTGCTCACACCCACTTTGGCTGTGAGCAGTTGGCTGGCCGGCCCCACCCCCAATCAGGATGGGGGAGCCAGTTGGGGGTGGGGCTGGCTGGGGGCAGGGGCCGTGGGCGGTTGGCTGGCTGGCCCCGCTTCCTGGTCAAACGCCTGGTGAACTCCCAGTCGAACACCTGGTCAAGGGGACAATTTGCATATTAGCCTTTTATTATATAGCATTATATTACTTTCCATATGAAGAACTATAACCCTACTTTTGCCCACCTCTGCATATCATAAAATGTCAAGCAGTGTTAAGTACTATAACAGAAGCAGTTCAATTTTATATTTAGAAAAACTTTGTAACAATGTAGAATTTTATTGAAGCCTTAAATAGTCCTTTTGAATAGTAAAGGAGATGTGAGATGATTAAATATGAAGAAATTTGAGGTCTGCAAAGTAGAAATATTTTCTTAGTTTAAATATATTTTCTGAAATCTTATCATTGGTAATAGGAGAAATAAGAGAATAATATAGTTCCACAATCCCTTATCTGTAATACAAATATCCAAAAGGCTATGGAAACTGAGGCCTTTTTTTGGGTAATTCAATTGGAACCTGACCTGATATGACCTCATCTTTGACAAACTTGACCTGAATTGATGTGAAACTATGGCCTTTATTCCACTTAAGGTGAATATTGGTATGTTTGCTGCAGAAATATAAATATGTTTGATTATAATGTGCCACACTAGTCTCTGCTGGTGGCATTATATAATATTTCAGTAAAAATAATTCTGAGTTTGAAAATAAATCTGGCCCTCAGTTTCCAATAAGGCATTGAGAATCTTAATAGCTACCATTTATATAATGCTTACTATATACTGGGTACTATTCTAAATTCTCTATGTATATTAACTTATTTAATCTTCTCAACCAACTTACAAGGTATGGAGTATTATCATCTCCATTTTTAAAGGAGAATGAGACCCAGAGAGGTTAAGTGACTTGCTCAAAGCTACACATCTAGTAAGTGGCAGAGCTAGGATCCAAGCCTGGGCATTCTGGCTCCAAAGAACAAATATAAACAAAACAAAACATAACAACCCCAAACCAAGAACCCCGCAATCCTAGAATTATGATTATAAAGCAAAGCTAACCTTACTTTATAAGTGATTCTAATGTAAGCCTAACCTTACTTTATAATCCCGTTTTTAATGAGATGAAGGAATTGTTTTATTTAGACAATGTCTGTCTTTTAGAGATGCATGTTGTACATTAATTTTTTTTTTACTCCTTCCTGTGAGATGAGAGTGATTATAGCTTTCCTTTACATGTAGGGGTGTTAAGGAAAGCACCCTGTAAGGAACTACTGTTCTATGAAATGACACTCCAGCCTGTAGACTGAGCAACATTGAATTGCACAGGTGGAATGGATGGTAAGGTAGAATTTTTTCTTGCAAAACCAAGGCTTTAAAAAGCCCGTCTTCAAATTAAAAGGGAAAAAAGCTTTGGGAAGTGACTTTTAGGCATTAATTATTAACCAACATCTTTAGAGGAATTAATTAGCTGGTAGCCAGGTGAGAAAAAGAGGTTAATACAGGATAGGGTAATACTGGGAGAAGTAGGAATTTACGAGGAAGGAAAGGACATTTAAAAAAAATACTTTTATTGATTTCAGAGAGAGGAAGAAGGAGAGACAGAAACATCAATGATGAGAGAGAATCATTGATCGGCTGCCTTCTGCACGCCCCCTCCTGGGGATCGAGCCTGTAACCTGGGCAAGTGCCCTGACCGGGAATCAAACCGTGTCCTCCCTATTTCATGGGTTGATGCTCAACCACTGAGCCAGGCTGGCTGGGCAGAAAGGGCATTTTGATAGAAGTAATTTTTTTGCCTATGGTCTGTTTTGGATGTCACTGAATCAGAAAACTCTTCTAGTAGATATTCTTAAACTGGAGTCTATAGGATATGTGACCAGCCTGAATTAATGCTATATGTTTATTTATACGTTAATTTTTATAGGGAGAGGATGTATAGTTTTCTTCAGATTCTTAAAAGAGTTTGTAACCCTAAAAAAGTTGAGAGCCATTGCCCTATAGATTGCTTACTTTCCCCCTAGAAGTACCTTTGTTATAATTTTAATTTCTGTTCATGTGAAAACAAAATCAGATTTGTTTCAAAAAAACTTCTCAGAAACTCCTTAAATTCACTGTTTTATTGGCTTGTAGGATAGTGCAGCTGTCCAGATTCTCTTGGAGATTTGCTTACCTACTGAAGAGGAGAAAGCAAAGGGTGTCAATCCAGACAGCTTGCTAAGGAATGTTCAAAGTGTTATTACTACCAGCACTCCAAATAAGGGAATGGAGGAAGGAGAAGACAGTTTGCTCTGTAACCTTCGAGAAGTTCAGTGCCTTATCTGTTGTCTCTTGCACCAAATGTACATTGCGGATCCCAACATTGCTAAGCTTGTTCACTTTCAGGTCTGTTTTCAAAGAATGTTGCTTTATGGTTGAACTTTTTTGGGGGGATGGAGGGTTTGAATACTAAATTAATAGGAATCATTTAGAAATGGGAGATAACAAATAATCATGTTCCTCTTCAATATGAAGAAAAATCATATTTTTTAGATTTTATTTCAGCCTGTTAAAGTGTTTAGATAATGTATTCTAGTGCATCAGAAAGGGGAAATGCCAGGATAGATACAGCAACTTTTACATAAAGGGAGTGAAACCTTCCTTTATATTTTTATCTGTATTGGACCTATATCTTTATTTTCTTTATATCTTTTCCCTCCTTCCTTGTTGGGATAGGGCTATCCATGTGAACTTTTGCCTCTGACGGTCGCAGGTATTCCATCTATGCACATCTGTCTGGATTTCATACCTGAGCTTATCGCACAGCCAGAACTTGAAAAACAGGTAATGAGCATTTAGAGCTTTAGATACATTTTGATCTCTCGCTAGTCTTGCTAGTTATGTAAAACATTTAATAATTTTTAACACTTAAAGACATTCTTCAGAAACATGTAATGTTTGGATTTTGTATTGCAGATATTTGCTATCCAGTTGCTTTCTCATTTGTGTATCCAGTATGCATTACCAAAGTCACTCAGTGTGGCTCGCTTAGCTGTCAATGTCATGGGAACTTTGCTGACAGGTGTGTAGCCAACCAACATCAGTGAGAAAACTTCTAATAGAGAGAAGTACATAGTTTTTCTGAATTTAGTGACACTTTTCTGTGTCACTAATAGGTTTAATTTATGCCATCTTCTGAAAATTTTTCTATTACAAATGTGATTTATAGTGTAGAGATAAATAGGTAGGCAAACTGTATCGTTCATTTTGTGAATGACTATGTATAGATTTATAAGAAATAATAAGCTTCCCACACTTTGTAAATGGAAATCAAATGTACTTTCTGAATGTAATTATATCAATAGAAAACAAATTACAATTATTACAAATGTGTAGAGTTCCAGAAAAACATAGTCCTGTGTATAAATAAGATACATAAATTAATTGTTTTCTTAAGTTCTAAAACATACCCTAACATTTTAACCACCTTTTGGTTCCTAGAGTAAAATAGTATGAAAATAAACTACTTTAAAAGATATGAACTATAATTTAATTTTGTAAAATGGCTTAATTTTATATTCTTTTTCAGTGATCCCATAATACCCTGATCATTTTTCTTTCCATGTGTTCACCTCATGTTATAATTATTTGTAGTGGTTAAGAGCTTAAAGCCCAAGTTGAATCCCAACTCTACCACTAACTGGCTATGTGGCCTTGAACAAATGTATTAAACTATATATATATTGTGTGTGTGTGTATGTATGTTTTAATTGATTTTAGGGAGCGAGAGAAAGAGAAAAGAACACCAGTTGTTGTCCCACTTATATATGCATTGATTGATTATTGTATGTGCCTTGACCAGGGATTTGAACCCCTCAACCTTGATGTATCGGGATGATGTTCCAACCAATTGAGCTATCAGCCAGGGCTAAACTATGTTTTATTTACGGATTTTCTCATATAAAAATTGGTATCAGTATAGTATTTTTCTCACTCATAAGAAGATTATGAGAATTACATGAAATAATGCATGTGATACACTTATCAACAGTGCTTGGGCATAAGAATTTATATGTTGGATGATGGCTGCCTACTGGATTGTGAGCTCCCTAAAGGCAGGGGCTGTCCATGTCTTAGAAAACAGTATCCTCAGCACAAACATGGTACTTGTATATTGTATAGGCCATGTATGTTGAATTTATACCTGTAAAGACAAAAATTATTTCATTCTTTCCAACAGTTTTAACACAGGCTAAGCGATATGCTTTTTTCATGCCAACTCTGCCAAGTTTGGTCTCTTTTTGTCGAGCATTTCCTCCACTATATGAGGATATTATGTCTTTGCTGATCCAAATAGGGCAAGTCTGTGCCTCTGATGTTGCCACTCAGACTAGAGACATTGATCCAATTATTACACGTAAGTAGTAACTTATTTTCAGACCTGTTTTAATATCTCAAACAGACAAAATCCTTTTTAGATTTCTTGCCTTAATTAAAATTTTTCCATATGTTTTTAGGTCTTCAACAAATAAAGGAGAAACCAAGTGTATGGTCTGGAATCTGTAAAGTTTCATCTTACAAAAATGGATCCAGGGACACTGGAAGCATGGATCCTGATGTACAGCTCTGTCATTGTATTGAAAGCACAATAATTGAAATAATAAACATGAGTGTTAGTGGAATCTAAAAAAAAAAACTTAAAAAAAATGAAGATGGCTGCTGCATATGCCCAATATGAATCTGTATCTTATAACAACTCTAAACTGAATGGGAACAGTGCGGCCTTGGAATCAGTAAAATGGTTCAATTCAACATGAATACAATTTAGAACTTTCTTGAGAATTATGCTCGCTTGTATTTGATTGGCAGTTCTTTGGATCTACTTTGCTGGTATGTTTATATTGTAGTAGCTGAGCCTTTTTTTTCCCCATTGGGGGCACATTTAAACAATTTATTACTGGAAAGTGAATTTGTCTTTGTATTTAGCTTTTGAAGTGGAGAAACACTGCCATGCCTTTAATTTCTTATAAAAATGAGTTTGTGGGTAGCCCAAGTGTTTATTTTAGCTGTGAGTTAGTAACACAGTGTGACAATTATGCAACGATGAGAGGGAGAAAAAGGAGAATTCAGGAAAAATTAGGAATTTAAATACCCAAAATAGAAATCTCTCAAACTTGCAATGCAAGTAATAGTAATGCAAGATCAAATTCCAGTTCTCAAGAAATGGTATTGAGAAGGCTTAAAAAAGGGCAAATAGCTTTTTGTAAATGATTTTCATGGAATTACAGGTGAGGATTTTAAGATTTTTACATGTTTGCTTCAATTTTTTACTAATATGTAAAGCCATATGTTTAAAGAGATACTTGAATAATTTGGGATTTTAAGATACTGGTTTAAAAGCGTATACAGAAATGTCTTTGTGCAGAGAAGAACCTGAAAGGAGGGTCTCATTTAGTTTTTTTAAAATTTATTTTTATAATGCTTTACTAACTTATCTAATGGTCAGAAATACATTGGTACCTATTTAAGTTTTAGAGTAATACAACCCATTGCATTAAAGAGCTCTTGGTTTGTCATTAGGATTATAATTCACATCATAATCTTACATCTTTGACTAAGAAAATGTATACAATGTTTGGACCTCAGGAAAAATAAGAAAAACAAACAAACGGAAAATGCCATGTTGCTGAAGGATTTTGCAGTCCTCTGTTAATAACTTCCATTGATCATTAGGTAGATGCATTCAGGTAATCCATAATCCTCATTTTATTTTCTTAATTAAGTATCCAATGTAGAAGGTACTTCTCTTTGCTTTCTGAGATATACTGAATGACAGATATCATCCCCTTCTCTTGCCCCTACTTGAAACAGAACCCTTCACTTATAAAGGAAATTAGGCAGGCTAATAAGAAAGTGTGGTTTTTAAGAAATTAAACTTCAGCCTTTTTACTAGCAAATAGTCACATCTCATTTTCCTCCTTGTAAAATGGGATTACTACTGGCCCTACCTCATAAGGGTATCAAACGAGAACTAATCTGTACCTGTTTCAAATCATGAAGTGTACAGTATTATAGATGGTAGATGCTTAATGTTCAATTAAGTAATTTTTGTGAAAAATAAAAGCATTTAAAAAATACCATTAGAATTTTCATATTTTTAAACAAGGCTGTTTTGTAGTCTTTTAAAATTAAATACTCCTGGTCCTGAGGCTTTGGAATATTTTGTGAGTAGGTAACCAACCTCTAGGAATTCAGAAAAGGTTGAAATATGTTTTCTAACTGAATGCAGTGCACATTCTTGGATAATTTTTCGAAGACTGGTCAAAACCTGCTGTGTTAAAATAACAACATGCTGTTTTTCATCAGATTTGTTGATGATGTAAATAAAGTGTGTAAATATATTAGTAAATGCTAATATTCATGTATTTTAAGTTAAGGTTATAAAATTTGTCAAAATGTGATTTTTTTTTATTCAAGTGAAAACAGATGTGTGCAGCTATTTTGAATATTGGTCTATAAACATCTTCTTTATCAAATGAAGTTGTATTTTTTTGTTTTATTTCACTACTGTTAATCTGAAAGGAACAGTTCAAGGAATTGGAATCTAGGACTGTGTGGCTTCAGAGCATAGGTGAATCTATTTCAGTTGTGCCACATACATCGAATGGCAACACAAGATTAGAGTCTGTTGAGCGCTTTAGAAATTTAGGCGAGAAGAATCAGAGTAGTTATCCTGGAGCAGTTACTTAAAAGATATTTAAAAAATTTGTAGCCTGGCTGTCTTGGCTCAGTGGTTGAACATGGACCTATGAACCAGGAGGTCACGGTTTGATTCCCAGTGTGGGGCGAGCAGGAGGCAATCAATCACTGATTCTCTCTCATCATGTTTCTCTCTCTTCTTCTCTGAAATAAAAAAATAATTTAAAAAATTATAAAGGCAGAATAACAATTTAAAGGTATACTTAGGGATTTATTTTTATAAATTATCCTTTATTCCACTGTCTTAATAAGTTTTGTACCTTCCCTTCATCTTTGCTTATATTTTCATATAATTCTTAATACCAAATGTGGAGTTTTAAAAATTTAACTTTAGATGGAATTTGTTTGCAGGCTGCTTAGTTTTTATAATTATTGTATTGGCTTTATACTGATTGAATTGATAATAACCATCTCCCTATTACTAGGCTGGGAAGTTTATAGCCGCCCCCCCTCCCCAGTATTATAATAGACAGTGATCAATTGAGGTATTGTTAATTTTTCTTTCTTAAAGATTACTTCTTTAGGATAAATTTATCAGCCTGAAATTACTGAATTAAAGAGTAAAATTTATTTTTATGACTTAAGTTTTGTCGTTTGGGGAAGATGTGAGACTCTTCCTGCTTCTCCCTCCTGCAGCACACCTCTCTCCCCAGAGTAGTTTCCCAAATTTGAGAAACTAGCTGGTCTTCCTTTTTTGGTACACTCTTTGAGCCAAGTTTAGGCTTTACAGAGTGAAAAAATTTTTTTGGCGAGGTGATGATTAACCGCCTACCTTTGAGGAAACTGAAGTGTACTCTTGGCAAAAAAGAATAAGTTGATTTTTAGGAGGGATAAGTCTTAACGGAGGTAGACGTAAGTGATCTGGTGCTGGAGAGCCCTCGAGAGGCTTCTCTGGTTGAATGTGGTATCTGGGAAATCCTTGATTATTGAGATATTGGAGCCCGTAGTCACGAATCTTTCACCTCGTCCGGTTCAGCTGACCAGCAATTCCAGCCTCATTCTTTTCCTTCCCCTGGGCACTCTATTATATTAAAGCTCGGAATTTCGAATCCAGCGGCGTGGAAGAACGCTTAGAGGAGAGGTCGGCGAGGCTCAAAGGGGTGTCGTCTCCGTTTAGCTACAGACCTGAAGAATAACACTTCGAGTTTCCCAAGAAACTGACACATGGGTTCGACCACCAGTTGCAAAAAGTCAAACGGAGCTGCCCCTGCCTTTGAATCCCTGGGATTTGCGCGGAGTCATTCGCTTTTCCCCAGTCCGTCTTCCGGTGCCGCCAATTACCTCGGGTCGATGGACATTGCGAGGCTCCCATTGGACGCAGAATTCCGTGTCTCGCGCCGGGATTGGTTGCTTGATTTCTAGTTTTGGCGTGTGATTGGTTCGTCTGAGTTCGTCCCGGCGATTGGTTGCCGGGAGTCGAGGGGGAGGGAGGCGGGAATTCGTCGGGGAGAGCGGTGGAGGGGACTGGTGAGAGCCGCTGGAGAGGAAGAGTCAGGCGGCCCGGGCCCGCGGCCAGGCGGGGAGCAGCAGCCTGACGAGGGGGCGAGAGGCTCGTGGCCGTTCCTCGGCGCCAGGGCTCCGCTGCGTTTGCTCGCCGACATCGTGTCCTGTTGCCTGGGAGTCGGAGCCCAGGCAGGGTTGCTTCGGTTTTCCTCAGACCAGGCAAGTCGGCCACCCGCGGGGAGAGTGCTTCCACCTGACGGAGGGCGCCTTCTGCCGCCGCCCAGCCGCCCGGCGGGCTCCGCGGCGTCGGGGGGTCACCTGCGCCTCCGGGAGAAGACAGAGGGCGGAAGCCAACCTGGGAGGAGGGAGACTGCCCTCCCCTGCTTAGAGCAAAGGCCTGTTACCGGCGCGGCCCCGCGGTCACTGGGCAGCAGGGGGAGACAGCGGCAGGCAAACCCTCCCCCCCGCCCCAACCTCCCCTTATGTAGGGGACGCGCCCCATTTTGAGAAGCTCGTTGCCACAATTGGGGCGGGGGGCGGGGGGATGGGTTGGTTTCTTGGTAATAGCCGAGTAACTAGGCCAGCGTTGAGTGGTTGGTTTCAGGACAAGGGGTTAGGTTCCACCATATTTAATTCTCAGAGCCTCCGCGATAGAGTCACAGACTATTAGGTTAGAATAGGGGTGGCTGCCCTGGCCGTTTCGGCGCAGTGGATAGAGCGTCGGCCTGCGCCTTGAAGAGTCCCGGGTTCGATTCCGGTCCAGGGCTCGTACTGCGGTTGCAGGCTCCCGGTCCTGGTCGGGGGCAATGCGGGAGGCAGCCAATCCCTGTGTCTTTCTCACGTGGGTGTTTCCTCTGTTTCTCCCTCTCTCTTCTACTCTCTAAAAATCAGTGGGGAAAAAAATCCTTGAATGAGGATTAAAAATATATTCATGGTCTCTCCCTCTCTCTCTCTATCTCTCTCTCTCTCTCTCTCTCTATATATATATATATATACACACCCTTAACTTCTCTGGGAACACATTAGCGGTCGCTAAGGTTATTATTGGCTTCAATCTATGGAATTGCTGTCCTAACCATCCCTCCATCCCTAGATTGAATTTACCGCCCCCTCCCCCTTCTGTTGCAAATAATTTATCACTTGATAACAGTGTATGTCATTTCCCCCTGTATTTTCAGTTACTTCCTTAGGATATGTTTCTGGGAAAGAGAACCCTATGGACTTTCTCTTGAGAAAATGCAGCGGTGCACAGAAACTTGGGCATACACTGTGGCGAGTTCAGTCTCCCAATGACACCTGTGGGTCCTAGGTTATGAAAGGGTGGTTTAGAAGAGGCGGAGATTAAAGCCGGTCACTTCCCCTGTGTCGGATTCTGGAGTTTAGACTCGTTCTGTAGTGACCTTATTCGTAACTCAGTGCTTGGTTAAT
Organism: Myotis davidii; assembly: GCF_000327345.1. Classification (NCBI taxonomy): domain Eukaryota; kingdom Metazoa; phylum Chordata; class Mammalia; order Chiroptera; family Vespertilionidae; genus Myotis; species Myotis davidii. The sequence continues at coordinate 562,788 of NW_006295564.1, read as the reverse complement.
TTGCATAAAATCCTATCAGATAGATAATACCTCCATTTCACAGGCTCTGAGACCTTAAGCGATTCACACAGCGAAATTCAAACTTAGGCTTGCCTGACTCCAGAGCCCACTCCTTTCCATTCTACCATATTGTCCTTGAAGTAAGAATTCTTGCACACCTGCTAGATGCCAAGGAGTTTTTCTCCTTACAACCATTTTTACATGAAACATTGTTACAGGTAAGGATCTTAGTCTAGGGCAGTGGTTCTCAACCTTGGCTGCACATTAGAATCACCTGGGAATTTTTTAAAAATCCTGATTTCTGGACCTCATCCTCTGGAAATTCTGTTTCTTTGTTATGGGGTGGGGCCACAATATTAGTAACAAAGAAACAGAATTTCCAGAGGATGAGGCCCAGAAATCAGGATTTTAAAAAAATTCCCAGGTGATTTTAATATGCAGCCAAGGTTGAACCACTGGTGATAAGCAACCTTTCTTCCCTTTTGACAGGTCATCTAACATAGCCATAGGTTCCAGGCATTGGCATGGGTGGAGAGGCATTATTTACCTAGCACAGTGGTTGGCAAACTCATCAGTCAACAGCCAAATATCAACAGTACAACGATTGAAATTTCTTTTGAGAGCCCAATTTTTTAAACTTAAACTATATAGGTAGGTACATTGTTATTAACTTAATTAGGGTACTCCTAAGGCTTAGGAAGAGCCACACTCAAGGGGCCAGAGAGCTGCATGTGGCTCTAGAACTGCAGTTTGCCAACCACGGGCGAGAAATGAAGAGACACTATCAAGGTACATGTGTGAGTTGTCACAGTCTGATCTAGAACCTTTATTTCCTAACTCCTGGCCCACAGCTTTGGCAAAGTAGGGATACACAACCAGGTGTATTAGATTCCAAGACGTGCTCTCAAGTGCGGTGATTGATAAGGCCAGGAAATTATCGCACTTCCATTTGTTTTGTTTATATACTTATTCCAATTTTTATTTCCAGATTTCTGTCTTAGTGTTGGGTATCTGGTTTTCTTTGAATGGCATTGTTTCAAGATTGATTTTCATTTGTGTTGCAGTTAGGAATCTGAAGTAAACAAGAAAGTATGATGTCTTCAGCGTGGTCTGAATATACCATTGGTGGGGTGAAGATTAGCTTTCCTTGTAAAGCTTATCCATCCCAGCTTGCTATGATGAATTCTGTAAGTATTTTTCAGCAGTTATTTGAAGTCTTATTAAGATACCTATGTCTGTAAGTCATAACATACATTGAGTCTGTGACTACATTTATTTTCTCAGATAGTAAATGGATTGAAAACATTTGCTGGGTTCATTGAAGAACAGCTAACCTTTGGAAAAGTATTACTGATCCCTGCTAAACTGTATGTGTCCATGGTTAGTTACGAGGCAAAGGAGAACATTCTGAACAAAGTTCTCAGCTCATTTGGAACTTTTACTTTACAGAATTACAGCTTTCTACAAAGTATTTATTGTCTTCCACATGGTACACTCTAGTTCCTACCGTAATTTTTTTGAAGATATTTCAGTCATATGGAAACAAACTTTAGTTTACCAACTTTCCAACTTTGTTATATTTTAATATTTTGCCATATTTGCTTTATACCTTGTTTATAAATAACAGGATTACTAGTATCCTGAATTTTTTCTTTTTCCTAGCATAGCTTTAATATATTTATTATGTATGTATCCAGTTAATTTACATATTTTTGAACTTTGCACAATGATATCACACTATACCTCTCTTTCTGTAGAACTTGATTTTTTTTTCTCTTAACATTATTATTATTATTTTAATAGATTTTAAAGAGAGGAAAGGCGAGAGATGGGGAGAATCATCTATAGTTGCCTCCCACACGTCCTGATCAGGGATCAAACCTGCAACCTTTGTATGTGCTCTGACCAGGAATTGAACCTGCCAAATTTTGGTGTACCGGACGATGTTCCAACCAACTTTGCCATACTGGCCAGGGCTGCTTAATATTTTTTTATTTTTTAAAGGGGTGAATGATGATTTTTATTTTTATTTTTTTAAATATATTTTATTGATTTTTTACAGAAAGGAAGGGAAAGGGATACAGAGTTAGAAACATCGATGAGAGAGAAACATTGATCAGCTGCCTCCTGCACACCCTCTACTAGGGATGTGCCTGCAACCAAGGTACATGCTCTTGACCAGAATCGAACCTGGGACCCTTGAGTCCGCAGGCTGACGCTCTATCCACTGAGCCAAACCGGTTATGGCAACATTATTTTTAAGATGTAGCCCTGGCCTTTCCAGCATGGCTCAGTGGTCGATCTATGAACCAGAAGGTCACGGTTCGATTCCCAGTCAGGGCACATGCCTGGGTTGTGGGCTCAGTCCCCAGTTTGGGGCATTCAGGGGCCAGATGATCAATGATTCTCTCTCATCATTGATGTTTCTCTCTCTCTCCCTCTCCCTTCCTCTCTGAAATTAATAAAAATATACTAAAAAAAAAAGATGTCACCCTGTTGATTGTTAATCCATTTTAATTGCTTTATTGGATTCCATTATATGAATACCAGAATTTTTTTGGTACATTACCCTTCTGATAGACATTTGAATTGTTTACATTCTTTTGCAATTATAAATAGTGTTGCTATGAACTTTCTTTTTTTTTTTTTTAAATATATTTTATTGATTTTTTACAGAGAGGAAGGGAGAGAGGTAGAGAGCTAGAAACATCAATGAGCGAGAAGCATCGATCAGCTGCCTCCTGCACATCTCCCACTGGGAGATGTGCCCGCAACCCAGGTACATGCCCCTGACCGGAATCGAACCTGGGACCCTTCAGTCCGCAGGCCGACGCTCTATCCACTGAGCCAAACCGGTTTCGGCTGCTATGAACTTTCTTATGCATGTTTCCTTCTGATGGAGAGAGACCCTAATGAAAGAAATTGTTTATTGATTTTTTTAATTGTTTTTGTGTCCATAGATTGTCAGAGGATTAAACAGTAAGCAGCATTGTTTGTTGGAAAGCCCTACAGGAAGTGGGAAAAGCTTAGCCTTACTTTGTTCTGCTTTAGCATGGCAACAATCTCTTAGTGGTAAGTAGCTGATTGCTATCTTCAGGTTGCTTATTGGGACCTGAAAAAATATAATGAAGTACTTTTAATTCAGAATGATTCATCTGTATTCTAGCTAACTTAGTATTCTCTTTTAAGATCTTTTTGATGTTATTATGTCTTCCAAAAGAGTTTCAATATGGCAAAATATGTTCAAATTAATCCCCAAACAAATTTGAACATAATGTAGTTTTTTATTTGGTGATTCAGAGTATATATAAGAATCTTGGCATGCTTATTATTGTCAAAACTAGAGGCCCGATGCACGAAATTTGTGCAAGGGGCTTGGCCCTCGCAACTGCGGCGTCTTGCCTCAGCCCTTGCAGCCTCGGCTTCTTCCGGAAGGTTGTCTGGCTGTCCAGTCTAATTAGCAGTTACACTTTTATTATTATAGTTAATTATAATTTTTATGTAAAAGATGCAAGAGATGGGTCTGTCATGATGCCATCATAGGAATAATTGTGTGTGTGTGTGTAGGGGGTGTGTGTGTGTGTGTGTGTGTGTGTGTGTGTGTTTTGTTTATTTTTTGAGTAAATCCTGTGGTATATTTGCTTATCTGTCCATTTCTCATAACATTAAAACATGAATATATAAAAAGGAAAACATTCTAGTTGATCTTTCTACTTGTCTGGGTACCAGATAAGCATTTGTTGTAAAATTGTTTGTATGAATCTATATTATTTTTCATTACATTTACTTTATTTGCAAAAAATTCCTAGTAATAATTTACTTTTATGAAAGACTGTCTAATACACATAATGAATCTGAAGTACCATCTTGTATACATTTTAGTTACATAATTAGATTGCTTTGACCTAAAGTGTTAGCAGAATTTAAAAGTGAGCATCGGTGTGTATGTATATGTATGTATATGTGTGTGTGTGTGTATGTGTATGTCTATATGTATGAATATATAATTTTTTTAAAAGGAAATGTTTGTGTTACTGATAACATTATTTAATACTAAAAATAAAAAGTAAGTATTTTATAAGCTTTTGGTTGTCCGTTTTGATTCTTACTGATGTTAAATTAATCTTTGGGGGAAAATGAGATTATCTTAATTTAAAATTTTAAGGAGATTCTGGAAAATAGAATTAGTATATTTCTGTAGTATAGAGAGGAAAATAATGTCAGTACTCCTTAGAGAAAATAAATTACTCAGCTTTTTTTATATCTATGAATTGTATATTGAAACACACAGGCACATAATGTAGATATTGCAATTTTGTATTATATTAAAGTATTAAAAATTACCTGTTTTATTTAATTTGAATATTGACTTTAAAGTGTATTTTGATACATGTATCATAATTGCTACATCATGAAACATGTTTCTGTTTGAAATAGAAGTATAATGTGGGAATGATTTACCCTTATGTGTTTACATTATTATTTAACATATTGAACTTTCAAATTCTTGATTAAGGGAAATAACAGTAATTAAGATATTTTAGGTCTTTATTCCATGATTGATATTTTAATAAATCTCAATATAAATTAATACTTGCATTGTTGTGCCTTTATTACATTATTAATTTTTTATAATTAGATTTTAATAACTTATGAAAATAACACGATAACTTCTCTACATGTTTCTGGCATAAGTGTTTCTCTGCTGTCCCAAATTTGATGTCCAGATTTGCCAGGTACTTTTTCAGTTTTAGCACAAAAAGTGTTGCATCCTGGGATAGCTCCGCATCCTGGGATAGCTCCCAATCCTGGGCAAATTGGGGTGTTTGCTTACCCTAACTGCATAGAAAGATTGAGTTAAAAAAAATTAGAAATATTATAAATAGAAGTTCTTTTATTTTTTAGGAAAGCCAATGGATGAAAGCTTAAGTAAAAAAGTTGAAGTATCATTGTCATGTTGTTGTACATGCCATTCAAAGAATTTTACAAACGATGACATGAACCAAGAAACTTCACATCATTTCAATAGTCCAAGTACACCACCTTCTGAAAGAAATGGCACTTCATCACCTTGTCAAGGTAGTTTATATTTTGCTGGGGTCTGTTAGTATCTGTAACAGAAGCCTTATTTATTGCTGTTATGAGACCTTATTTAGATAAATTTGGTTAGCATAATTGATTATGTACTTCTACATATATTCTCTGCAATTATTTTAGATAATTCATAGAGTAGTCAGAAGTCCTTGGATTATTTTATTCTTGGCTTGACTTTTCATTTATTCAGATATTTTGCTAGCTTAAATTAGTTTTTGAAGGCGAGGCAGAATAAATGGTGTTCAGAGACTGATGTTATTTGTAGGCAGTATTATTATATGGTAGACTTTCATAAAACATATTAATTTGTATTGTAAGACAAACTCTAATCCGCCTCATTTATTCTTGATAAATTTGCCTGATCTTCTGAGGTTAGTATTCTAAAAAAATACAGTAATGCTCTAATGGGATCTTCTTTATAGGTTACCATCTTCTTTTCTCTGTCTGCCTTGAGATTCTCTCTTTGTTGTTAGTTTTTGACAGTTTTAATATAATGTGCCTGGGAGAAAGCCTTTTTGGATTGAGATAATCAGATGTTCTGTTAGCTTCTTGGATTTGAGGACCCATTTTTTTCTATAGTTTGGGAAGTTCTCATCAATTATTTGTTTGAATAGGCTCTTCATTTCCTTCTTCTTCTTTTCTTCTGGTATGCCCATTATTCTTTTTTTGTTATTGTTGTTAATCCTCACCCAAGGATATTTTTCCCATTGATTTTTATAAAGAGTGGAAGGAGGGGGAGAGACAGAGAGAAACATTGATGTGAGAGAGACACATCGATTGGTTGCCTCCTGAATGCACCCCGACCAGGGCCAGGATTGAGCCTGCAAATGAGGTACCTGCCCTTGACCAGAATCGAACCCAGGACCCTTCAGTTTGCAGGCCGACACTCTAGCCACTGAGCCAAACCGTCTAGGGCCCCATTATTCTTTTTTTAAAAAATATATTTTATTGATTTTTCACAGAGAGGAAGGGAGAGAGATAGTCAGAAACATCAATGGTAGAGAAACATCGATCAGCCGCCTCCTGCACATCTCCCAGTGGGGATGTGCCCGCAACCCAGGTACATGCCCTTGACCGGAATCGAACCTGGGCCCCTTCAGTCCGCAGGCCGACGCTCTATCCACTGAGCCAAACCGGTTTCGGCGGCCCCATTATTCTTACATTTTTCTTTCTAATGAGTCAGATACTTCTTGAATCATTTTTTTTTTTTTAACTCATGATTCTCTCTCTACTTCCACCTGAGTAATTCTAGATTTGTCTTCAGTATCACTAATTCTTTCTCCCATCTGGTCTGCTCTATTTCCTAAGCTTGCTAGTTCTTTCTTCATCTCATTTATTCAGTTATTCAGTTCCAGAATTTGTTTGGTTCCTTTTTTTTTTTTTAAGTTTCGATTTCTTTGGTGAAATACTGTTAAGTTTTGAGAGTTTCTTTATATATTTTGAGTACATGTTTTTTAAAAAAACGTAGTTGTAGGTTTACTTTAGGTTTAAGATGCATTTTGAGTTAAATTTTTTAGTATGGTGCAAGGTATGGATCCAAGTTCATTTATTTTCATATGGATATCTAATTATTTAGCATCATTTATCGAAAAGGCTATCCTTTGTCCACTGCATTGCCTTTGTAAAAAATCAGTTGTCAATTACAACTTTCATTTTAACATTATTGTGAGTTAGAGTATTTAGAATTTTCTCTTGAAGAATCAGATGGCATAAATCATGGTTGTATTCTGATACTCTCTTTATATTTTCAAGTAAATTCTTTAATAAGATGTAACCTAAATACATAAAAGTGCACAAATTCTAAGTGTATAGTTTGAAGAATTTTCACAAAGTAAATACACTAATGTACTCCCATCTAGATAAAAAATAGGATATGACCAACACTTCTCATCCTCTTCGTTAGTCACCTTTCCACAGGTAATTGCTATCTTTCCTCCTGTCACCATTAGTGAGCTTTGCCTTTTTATAGAAAAGAAATTATATCCATCTACTTTTGCTTAATGTTGTACTATGAGATTTATTTGTGTATTGCATATAGTAGTACTTATTGCTATATATTATTTTCTATGAATATACTGCAATTTATTAATTTATAGTTGTTAGACATTTGGGTGGTTTCTGCTTTTGGTTATTAATGCTATTTTGAACATTCTTTTTTAAACATGGACATATAAATATATTTTTTTAGATTTTTTTTTTGTTGATTTCAGAGAGGAAGGGAGAGGGAGAGAGAGAAATGTCAATGATGAGAGACAATCATTGATTGGCTGTCTCCTGTATGCCCTCTACTGGGGTCTGAGCCAGCAACCCAAGCATGTGCCCTGACTGGGAATGGAGCCCTGACCTCCTGGTTCATTGGTCGACACTCAATCTTTGAGTCACGCCAGCTGGGCAATTTTGAACATTCTTATTCATTCTGGTGCAAATAGGTATTTTCTACCAGATATATACTTAGTAATGGAATTGCTGGTCATAGTGTATGCATATGTTCAGTTATAGTAGTTAACTGCCAATATTTTCCAAAGTGGTTGAACCTTAGCACTTGGTATTTCCAGTCATTAAAAATTTTACCCATTTTGGTGCATGTGTCATGTTCTCATGAGTTTTAATTGGTATTTCTCTGTTGATTAATGAGGTTGAGCATCTTTTAGTATGTTTATTGGTCGTTTAAATATTCCTTTTATTGAACTGCATATTCAGGTTTTTTGCCCATTTTTGAATTGGGTGGTTTCTTATTCATTTCTAGGAGTTTTTTAAAAAAAATATTCTGGCCCTAACCGGTTTGGCTCAGTGGATAGAGCATAGGCCTGCGGACTGAAAGGTCCCAGGTTTGATTCCGGTCAAGGGCATGTACCTTGGTTGCGGGCACATCCCAGTGGGAGGTGTGGAGGAGGCAGCTGATTGATGCTTCTCTCTCATCGATGTTTCTAACTATCTATCCCTCTCCCTTCCTTTCTGTAAAAAATCAATAAAATGTGTTTTAAAAAAATTCTGAATATATCTCATTTCTTTATAACTTTGTATTTTAAAGACTTAACCTTTTCAATAAGTTTCCTGCAAATTTCTCTGCTATAAAGAACATGAAGATAAACCTTTTTTGTATATGTAGATAATATGATTTTTATTTTAATGAATTGGGTATTAATCTTTTTTTGGCCGATGGCAGTTCAATTTTTCTAAAACTAAATTATTGTTTATGGTAGCTATTCCCTACCCTTTAATGGGCCCATACAAATTTGCCCCTTGGTTTATTTGGGGCAAGGTTTCTCAAACAGGGCACTATTAACATTTTGAATTGGATCATTCTTTGTTGTGGGACTGTGCTGTGCATTGTGGGATATTTAGCAGCATCTCCCGTGCCTCAACCCACTAGATGCCAGTAGTTTTCCTGCTGTCTCCTGCCTTTGCTGACAACAAAAAATGTCTCCAGAGATTGCTCAATGTTCCTGGTGTGGGGATAGGGGTGTTAAAATGGTCCCAGTTGAGAACCACTATGCTAGTTTGTTTTGTGGGTATTTTACCAATTTGCCTGGAAATTGCAGAGCTCAAAATTACATGTCTTTCTAAAATATATATGGAAATGCAAAGGGCTAAGAATAATAGCCAAAGACACTCTTGAGAATCTGGTCAAGGTGAGAAAACTTAATCTATGGGATAGGCCAGTGGTTGGCAAAGCGCGGATCATGAACCACACATGCCTCTTTGGCCCCTTGAGTGTGGCTCTTCCACAAAATACCACGTGCGGGCGTGCATGTACAGTGCGATTGAAACTTCATGGCCCATGCGCAGAAGTCGATTTTCGGAAAGGAGATAGACGAGACAAGTATACAAGACGAGTGTGGATGGGAGAGTTGGAAGGGGTGGACCTCAGCGAATGTACCTCAATCAGATTGAAGATGTTTTTAGCAAAGGCCAGCTTAGGAGTACCCTAATTAAGTTAATAACAATGTACCTACCTATATAGTTTAAGTTTAAAAAATTTGGCTCTCAAAAGAAATTTCAGTCGTTGTACTGTTGATATTTGGCTCTGTTGACTAATGAGTTTGCCGACCACTGAGATGGGCTGACTTACTATATATAAAGCTGTAGTAATTAGAACACTTTGGTATTGGTGCAGTGTAGACCCATGGAAAACAATGGAGAACCCACATTCAGTTTCACATATAGCCAGAAAGTTTTTTTTTTTTTTTAAATAGAAGTGCTCCTGCAGAGCACAGGGCAAAGGAGGGACTTTTCTATAAGTGGTACTGGGACTCTCAGATATTCCTATAGAAAAAAATTGAAATTGTAGCCCCATTTTACTTCATACAGAAAAGTCCATTCCGTGTAGATTAAAGATATAGGTCTGAAAGGCAGAATTACGGTTTTAGAATTTTCAAATGATGTTCCTATGAATCTTAGGATAAAGCATGGCTCATAGCGGGGAAAGAATAGTGGTGGATCAAAGACGCCCTAAGTCAGTGATGGCGAACCTATGACACGCGTGTCAGAGGTGACACGCAAACTCCTTTTTTTGGTTGATTTTTCTTTGTTAAATGGCATTTAAATATATAAAATAAATATCAGAAATATAAATCTTCGTTTTACTATGGTTGCAAATATAAAAAGATTTCTATATATGACACGGCACCAGAGTTAAGTTAGGGTTTTTCAAAATGCTGACACGCCAAGCTCAAAAGGTTCGCCATCACTGGCTAAGTCTTTCATCCTGTTTTGGAAATTGTAAGCAATTTTTCTTTAAAAAATATTATCCTCAGAAAAAGCTTGAAAACCAATGCTGTGTGTGGTATAGATTCACTTCTGCGTTTATTCAGATAAACTTGTGTTTTTGAAAACAGTACTAGACCTGCCTACAGATCTTTCTGCCCTAATAGTCTGTAAATTCTTTAAGGCCAGGAACTGTTTCTTTTTCATGGTGTCTGGAATTGTTTGGGCTTGATAAAATAAATGCTGTTTAGTGAATTCAAGGGAACTCATAGAGAAGAACAAAGAGGAAGGAAGGTACTTTTAAGAACACACATTTAGGGACAGGGAGAAACCAATGTATAGGGATAGTTAAGAACAGTTTTACAGACATTAAGGAAAAAGGAAATGTGTTTATCATCTTCCAGAAGACAGAGTATTATGTTTGGCTTTATGCCTAAAGATTATGCTTATGTATTTTGGAGTCAGACAGCAGGAGTTAGTCACATCCAGGCTCTGCCTCTTACTAGCTGTATGATACTGGCATGTTACTTGACTTTCTAAAAATCTAGTGTTCATATTTATACCAGGTGTACCGATTAATAATGTGGATTTTTTTCAATAGATGGAGTTACACATATGTTGACATATATGCGATTTGATATGTATGCTATTTTGTTGTATTGACAGTAAGCTTCTAAACTTCATATGTCAAATTTGCTGAAAGGTGTTAACATCATAGATATTTTTAGGCTTAAAAATGTCGAATTTCATGCCCAAAAAAAGCATTTGCAGGAAGTTTTAATTCATTACTTTATTTTGAAGAAAAGTGCTGCTGAAAGTTATTGTATACTTTGGGAAGCTTGTGATGAACATGGTCCATCTCAAGATACTTGTGAACCCTGGTTTAAATGCTTTAAAAGTGATGATTTAGACGTGAAAGACAAAGAACGGTCCAGGTCAACCGAAAAACAATTAAAAGCATTATTCGATGAAGATGCATGTCAAACTCAAAAATAACTTGCAGAAAAATTAAACATTGCTCAGCAAACAATTTCCAATTGTTTAGAAGCAATGGGAAATATTTCAAAGGAAGGAAGATGGGTGTCACATCAACTGAACGAAAGACAAATGGAAAACTGAAAAGTCATTAGTAAAATGTTGCTTCAACGGCACAAAAGAAAGTCTTTTTGCATTGAATTGTGACTGGCAATGAAAAGTGGATTTATTTTGAGAATCCCAAATGCACAAAATCATGGGTTGATCCAGGTCAACCATCAACATCGACTGCAAGGCCAAATCGCTTCGGAAAGAAGACAAAGCTCTGTGTTTGGTGGGATCAGGAAGGTGTTAGTGTATTATGAGCTTCTAAAACCAGGTGAAACTGTTAATACCGATCGCATCCGACAACAGATAATCAATTTGAACCATACTTTGTATGTTCTGATCGATGACACATGCACTTTCTGAGCAGCACTTCAAAACATACCAAGAAGTGGAAAATTGGGTCTCTGAATGGTTTGCCTCAAAACAAGAAAAGTTCTATTGGGACAGTATCCACAAATTATCTGAAAGATGGGGGAAATGTGTAGCTAGCGATGGACATTACTTTGAATAAAGCACTTTTGATGTTTCTCTTGAAATTAAAGTGTTTTCTTTGATTACAAAATCCGCATTATTAACCGGTATACCTGGTAAAATGGGATGATGCTATTTGGTGAATTATAAGGTTGATGACCTTGAGAATGGGTTTTCAGGATTGTGGGATTAAAAGGTAGATTATAAGAGTTTAATTTTACTATATTTTTAATCCTAACAAACATGGAAGCTTAGTAAGAAAGTGACATTGAGACATGTAAAGAAATATTTTTATAGAAATGAAATACATTTTCTTGAGAGAGTCTTACAGTTATATTTTTTAAAATCACATTGGGAGTGGTATACAAAAGTATAAACCTGTTAAATCAAAATTGGACTTTCTTATTGAAAACATATTTCTCAAAATGTTGGCTATATTTTGTTAAAGTAATCTGGTAAAAAAGTGCTTTTAAACATGTTTAGCAATTCATTTTTTTAAAATATGTTAATTTCTAAAATAAGTCTACATCTTGATTCCAATTTTTTCTTAGGAAAACTGCATAAGTGTAAGTTATTTATACTGATTTTTTAACTTCTTTTATAAGACTCGCCTGAAAAAACTACGCTGGCTGCAAAATTATCTGCCAAGAAACAGGCATTCCTATACAGAGATGAAAATGATGATTTTCAAGTAGAGAAGAAAAGAATTCGATCCTTAGAAACGACACAGCAGGTAAACAGAGTTTATTGGCAGTGAAATAATCCCATTAGTTATAGCTGAACAAGGCTGTCAGATATCAATCTAGTTTTCAGTGTCACTTGTGGAGATTAGTGGGGTCACAGATGTAAAGTAAATGGTAAATTGTTGTAATTGAATTTTAGCTAGTTACTCATTACAATGGAGTTTATTATAAAAGACTAGAGGCCTGGTGCATGAATTCATGCATCAGAGGGGTCTCTTGGCCTGGCCTGCAGGATCAGGTGGAAACTGGCTCCCCAATATTCCCCAAGAGGTCCCGGATTGCAAGAGGGCGCAGGCCAGGCCAAGGGACCGCACCAGTGCTTGATCGGGGCTGGGAAGGGACCGTGGGAGGGCTCCAGGTTGTGTCCAGCTTGTCTGGCTCAGTCCCAATTGGCCAGACCCCAGCAGCAAGCTAACCTACTGGTCGGACTATCTGCCCCCTGGTGGTCAGTGTATATCATAGCGAGCAGTTGAGCTGCCTTAGCATATCATTAGCATATTACACTTTGATTGGTTGAAAGGATGAGTCAAAGACTAGAGGCCTGGTGCATGAATTCATGCATCAGAGGGGTCTCTTGGCCTGGCCTGCAGGATCAGGTGGAAACTGGCTCCCCAATATTCCCCAAGAGGTCCCGGATTGCAAGAGGGCGCAGGCCAGGCCAAGGGACCGCACCAGTGCTCGATCGGGGCTGGGAAGGGACCGTGGGAGGGCTCCAGGTTGTGTCCAGCTTGTCTGGCTCAGTCCCAATTGGCCAGACCCCAGCAGCAAGCTAACCTACTGGTCGGGCTATCTGCCCCCTGGTGGTCAGTGTATATCATAGCGAGCAGTTGAGCTGCCTTAGCATATCATTAGCATATTACACTTTGATTGGTTGAAAGGATGAGTCGACATTTAGCATATTAGGTTTTTATTATATAGGGTTACTTACAATCACTGTCATTAAAGTGAAACTGCATGATGCTTATATATGAGGAATTTGATAATAAAATATTTACTTAGGGCATCCTATCTAATAAAAGAGAAACATAGAAATTAGCATACGACCACTACCCTTCCCATTGGCTAATCAGGGCGATATGCAAATTAACTGCCAGCTAAGATGGCGGCCAGCAGCCAGGCAGTTTAAAGTGAACATGAGGCTTGCTTGCTTCAATGACGGAGGACTCCAACATTCCTTGCCTGCCGCTGCAGGCCTCAGACCTGCAACTCTAAGCAACTATGTAACAACTATAGAAGCTAAACAAAACCCCAGAAACTGGCTTTAGTCCCGGGCTTCAGCCAGCAGGATCACACCATTGTAAACAAAGGCCAGAAACCTACTTTCAGCAGTGGCGGCCTA
>NW_006295564.1:546467-548809 GCF_000327345.1 Myotis davidii | reverse complement strand
AACCCCCTGATTGGCCCTGCTCTGTGCATGACAGGGGGTGGCGCTGCAACCTCCCCATTGACCCTGCCTTGAGTGTGACAGGGGGCGGCGCCCCAACTCCCCAATCGGCCCTGCTCTGAGACCGACCTGGGGCTGCACCTAGGGATTGGGCCTGCCCTCTGCCACCCGGGAGCAGGCCCAAGCCAGCAGGTCGTTATATCCCGAGGGGTCCCAGACTGCGAGAGGGCACAGGCCGGGCTGAGGGACCCCTCTTCCACCCCTGAGTGCACAAATTTTTGTGCACTGGGCCTCTAGTATATTAATAATAGAGCTACTTTGTACATTTTAGCTCCTCTGTTGTTTTTGTCTAATAATGGCATATTTTTTGTCCAAAATTCCTTTTATATGAATATATCATGAGTACTTTTGGTATTGGTAGTTTTAATATATTTACAAGGTTTACTCTTATTTACTGAGTTTTTAATATCAATACAGGATAAAATTTTTCTAAAAATTATTGAAAGGCCTAAATTACTAGATAATTTAAATGACAGTACTTTTCATAGATGAATACCATGTTTTCTCATAGAGTTTATGGCAGTGAGATGGGGAGGCTGGGACTTTTAATAGCCTTAATTACAAATAAAAAGTATTATTTAATCAGCATGTCATTTGCACGTAATTGAATATTTTTAATTGAATATATTAAAAAAGTTTTTGCATTCTTATTTAGTTTATTTTACTTACCATCTTTAACTTTCATAATTAAACCATTTTTAGAAATAGAATGAACTAGTTTATTTTTAGAAAAACACCAATTACAAATGAAGCGTGAATCTTTAGAAAATTCCCCCTACCCTCAAAAATGTGTACATAGAGTTGGCTGTTGTGAGGTAGGACTCAACATATAACACTTATCCTTGACTTCTTTGTGTCTCATTTATTTTTTGGTAGGAATGGGATCATGAATAGAAATGTCCCTCTCCCTTTTATAATTTAAGTAAATAGGGTTTTGGCAAGTAGAAAAAAGGGATAGGCTGGAAAGCAAACTTAGTGGTATTTATGAAAGAAATTTAGTCAAATACAACTTAGATTATCAACTATCTAGTAAAAGTAATAGTAACCAAGCAATTCTGTCATGTAGGAAATTATGAATATCTACATTTAAATTACTTTGAGTTTTAATTTCCAATGAGGTTTCCACTTGATTTGCTTTTTTACTTTCCAGTTAGATATGTTATTTGGACTTTGCTATAATACTATACTTGGTGTCCATATGGTGGAACTATTTTATGAGAAGATCATTTTTCAGTACTATAGTTTTGACATATCACTAATTAAAGCTATTTTGGTTAGGATTAAGGAGGTATTACTATATTTTATTTTACTTCGGTCTTGTAATAAGGTGCCTGTTTGTGTTTTTAAAAATTATTTGATTATCGTCAGTTAGAAATAGTCATTTTTAAATGCTGAAAACAAACATAGCTATTTGGACCTTGGGGGACAACTAACCTGCTCAAACTTTTTTTCTTCCTTTTTATTGACTTTATTGGGGCGACTCTGGTTAACAAAATTATACAGGTTTCAGGTGTACAGTTCCACAATACAACATCTGTACACTATTTTTGGTTCACCACCCCAAGTCAAGTCTTCTTTCATCACCTTTTATCCCCCCACCCTTCCAGCCTGCTCAAACGTTTACTTTATTTTAAACTTTATTTTGGTCCTGTGTTTACAGATTAGAAAACGGCATTGTTTTGAAAAGGAAGTACACCATTTTGATACAAAAGTTGCTTCAGGAAAGACCACAAAACTCAACTCTCCATTAAGAAAGATAAACTCCTTTTCTCCACAAAATGTATGTATTTATGCCATTGTTTAGTTTAAAGAAGGAGAATGTGGAATTTGTTAAATCCATGTTTGAAAAAGGAAGAATAGTATAATGCAAAGAAAAGTAGAAAACCACTCAGAAGTTCTAAGTGCTATCACATCTCTGCTACTAATGTATGAGATAGTAAATCCTATCCTCTCTGTGCTCCTTTTTCATCATTTGTAAAATGTAAGAATGGAACTAGAAAGAGATCTGAACGTTTTCTGCCTCGTCAATATTCTTATGTTTGTGAACTCCGCTTCCCTAAAGTTCTTTCAGTGTCCTTAGAGCAGCAATTCTCAAGTAGTGGGTGGGCAGCATAATAGTACTGTGTGTATCTACACTAATAAAAGAGAAAAATGGTAATTGGCGTACGACGCTACCCTTTTCATTGGCTAATCAGGGCTATATGCAAATTAACTGCCAACTAAGATTGGTAGTTAACTGCCAACAAGATGGCGGTTAATTTGCATATGTAGGCACAATGCAGGGA